>NW_017307673.1:315397-363301 GCF_000935625.1 Nanorana parkeri | reverse complement strand
GGTTGTGCGGACGCAAAAGAGCACATATAGGCGATCGGCGGGCTATGGACCCGCTGATCGCCTATATGTGAAACACCCGGTACCGGGTGTTCGCATTGGACGGGTCTTTTCTGCCCGTGCGTGCCCGCTAGGGGGCGCGCGCGAGCAGAAAAAAATGCCGTCTGGCAACGGCAACCTGCCAATGCAGCAGTGCCGTCCGTCCGTTTTTCTACTACGGGCGGACGGCAAGAGGTTAATAAGTAATAGATACCCAGGCGCAGGTTAAAAAATTGTGTGCGTCAGTGAAACTGTGACAGAGTTCAGTATCCTAAAAAGTCCATACATGATGCTTTAATAGCCTCCACAGGTTATCAGTTTAGAGAAACGTGTAAATACTGGTCCTAGAATTATTGCTCTGACTCTGGCTTGTGCAGCGTTACCCAACATGTGTAGCGCAATCATCGTTTTTGTACGTAGGCGCACCCGATACGTGTTTACATGACGACGCAGAGGCGGGGGCTTACAATTTTTTTACAATTATTTTTACATTTAATGTATTTATTATTTATTATTATTTTAAAAACAGTTTTTTTTTTTACTTTACTTTAATTGCTATCACATAGGAGGGCTTACAAGTCCCCCATGTGATAACATATTGGCGGTGACAGGTCCTCTTTAAGGTGATACTGGGGGTCCAAAAGACCCCTAGTATCACATTTACACTTTATATAAGCTATTGAAGTTCGCACTTCAATAGCTTATTGCTGGGCTTCAGGAGCCCAGCGATGACAGCTATGGGACCGTAAGTGATGCAATACATGTCGCTCCCGGTCCCATAGAATGGGGAGGAGATCTGTGAATGTAAATTCGCGTCTCTCCTCCCCAGCTTCCCACCAACACCCAAGATGCCGGTCCTGTGCCCATAGGAGGGGCAGCGGAGCCCGGGAAACATGCGGGGGTGTCGGGCGGAGGGGTGGCCACTTTACTGGATCGTAGAAGTGATCTGGTGGCAGCTGAGCTGCCAGAATTGCTTCTACTGTAAAGCCAGCCACCAGCTCTACAAATCTGAACAAAGTCCTGGAGGCTAAAAGCCACTGGGAGTCTGTTTCACCCCTTCAGGATTCATGATAGGATTATCCTGTCATGGGTCGTGAAGGGGTTAACCACTGTGTGCTGGTGACATACTTTACTCCACAAGCACACAGACACAGCAAATCAAGCTACTTCACTCCTTCCGGCCCCCTCTCCTCCCTTCTCCAAGCTAGTAGAGGAACAGTTGCTGGAGTCTGCTCTATCCCTTGTGATCTTGTACTGGACAGGAAGTTTAGGGAAGCTGAGCTGAGAGACAGCTGTTCACAAACATAATGATTGTAAGTATTTTGGCAAAAAAGTAAAGCAATGCTTTGCTGGGCAATGTATATTTGTTTGATCTGGATTCATTATCGAAAAAAGTTTGAGAGTTTAATACTACTTTAAGTAAACAATGAATGTTTCATATACACCTCATTTACTCCACTTGGTAGAAGGCATCACACAAGGCAAATACCCAAGGTAAAATAAAAATTCTACTCTTTTGTAGCAATGCAAAAGTTCTACTATGCTAAAGTTCAAAACAAAGTTGGTTGTTAAGGCAGAGCCTTTGTAGGTTTATAAACAATATGAAATGAATATTTTTTTATAATACACATTTTTTATGTTAGGTGATATTATTTTCAGCAGGATGTCTGACAGCCATATCTGACAAGCATAAACTCTTCAACAGTTTTACAAGTAATCTTCAGTAAATGTTAATGTCCACTTGATAGATTGCTTGTTGCTGCACTAAGTTAAACATCACTCTGGCAATAGATTAATCTTCAACAACACATCCACCTTGTAATATGCTGATTTTGATATGTTGATATATACAAATCGTTTTGAGCATTCTAATAGTCATGGGTCCTGTGTTTTCCCCATCTGCTCTAGGAAAAGACGTCACAGACATGAAGTATTTTCTATTTATGAGGACAACTCAGGCAAAAAGCAGTAAAGTTTCTTTTTAACCATTTCCTTGCTAAGAATACTACATATAATCATTGCTCTCCCAGACAAAGACCTAATTATTTCTTTGTTATGCCTATGAAAGAGTACTTAGAACTCACAATCATGATCAAAAACTTGACTGTGTGCTTAACAGGCACAGCAGACTAGACTTGGGGAACTGCTGGTCACTGATATCCTTAGGCAGTGAATAATTTGCAAAATTTTTATTGTCCTTGCAAAGCTGGTTGGGTGGGGTACTGTTAAACTCCAGATGTCCTAAAAAGCAGGCCTGTTTCCACACATAGAATAGCCACATTGAAACAATCTAAAGTCCTGGAGGTTAACATGGAGCCCACAGGCAGCAGGCAGTCCATCAGTGCTTAGCATGTAATCGGTGGTGGTCCAAACCTCTAATAAGGAATATCAGCTCTGCAGCCTTGAAAGAGCACCGCAATGCATGATAGTGTATTGCTATGTGTTGTGCTGGAAGGTGCACGGTGGAGCCATTTAGAATTAATTGACACCCCCACACTCATGCATGATACCGCAGTACAATGACGTGAAGTGGGCTAAGGAATAGAGGAACCAGGACATAAGGAAGTGCTAACAAAAATCTTCAAATCATTGTACTTCACAAGTCATCGGCTATTCCGATATACACTTGCAAAATGTTATTTGTAAACACTTATATAAATAGGGTAAACAGGGCAAAGTGTGTTGTATAGAAAAAGTAGTAAAGCACAATCTTTTCAGTTGAACTGTAATGCAGATGAAGAGCTGGAGAAGGTATTGAGCAAAGCACAGCCAGTAGGTGTGATCACAAATATACAGTATTTAGAAACAACATTTTTTTTAAATAAATTCTTTATTTTTGTAATTTATACATAGGACAACATAGAGAAGTATAATACATCAATAGGATACAGACATACAGAGGGAAGGAACACAAAACACCCTTGATCAATGTACCCACTGGAAATGTAGAGATACCATGGATTTATTGGTGGCATTCTAGACGCCAACTGAAGCTAATCGGGTTGAGGTAGTAGTAATCATGAGCTTGCCTTAATACTAAGCTCAACAGTTCAGGGGCAGAAGTACACATTGGGTACTCAGGAAGTAGTCAATGGAACAGAATCAAGGGCAGGGGAGGGAGGGAGGGTAGATGTACGTGGGGGCAGGAGGGAAGAGGGGAAAGGGAGGGTAGACAGAAGGAGGGGGCAGAAGGGAGGGGAAGTAGGATGGGCGGTGAAGACTGCGGTCTTGTTTAAGATTCCATAATTGTATGGTATTTGGAAGTTGTAGTAAATTTGTTCCAGTAATACCAGGTGGCTGTGAATTTGGAGGAGGTACCCTTGACGGAACTGGTAAGGTCTTCCATGAGTCTGATATAGTTTATTTTGGAGAACCAGAGTCGAACCGAAGGTGGGGCTTCCTGTTTCCACATTAGGGGTATACATGCGCGGGCAGCATGAAACAACATTTTTTGACAGTAACACATTAAGCCAATCTGTTATCTTTTATACGGTATATCTAAAACATATACATAACCTGCATGAAAGAAATTTAAAATCTGCCATAGCTGATCTCATTCTGAAACTCTAATTCCCTTAACATTTTAAGTCACTGGCGCAGATCAAAATTGCAGACAAAGATGTCTGATTTTTAAAGTGCTTTCAGTCACTTATAGAACAATTATTTTCCAAGACTTTTTATAGCACTTTTTCCTTCCTCTGTATTGTTTAGGGGAAGGGGTAAATGTACCCTGAGGTGCTTTTGGTTACTGTATATGTGCATTATAGTGCCATTCTGATTGAACATTTACCTGTATGCCAACATGTTACCACATCACATAGAGGTGCATGGGCTCTCAAAACTGTAAAAAAAAAAAAAAAAAAATTCTAAGCAATCTGCATATATTGTAACTGGGAAAATGAGTAGTAGCATTATTAAAGTTTTTTTTTCTAGTACACAGTTTTTACACATATACAACTGGGACAACACTTCCGAAGTGAATAACTTTGCGGCTGATGTGAGCGTGTTGCCCTTCTGGAAACATGCATTAGAGATCTGAACAAACAAAATACTTTAAGCCTAGTCATCTAGGCTTCTAGTGAAAGGCTGGGCTTGGTCGAAGGATCCATTCGTTTGTTTTCCTTGCTGCCCATGGTATTTGTAATATTCTTAGTCAACACCATAGTTCAAACTCATCAATAAATTTCCTGTCTTGCTTCTTTATTGCCCAGCTTTCACATCCATAGAGAGTGAAAACACCAGATACTGAACCATTCTGACCTTTGTCATAAACATATCACACATGTAGTAGGGGATAGGGAATTGAATGTGTGAAGGTCTAAAGTTGTCATTAAGAATATGCAAGGACATTAGCAGGACAATATGTATGTTTGCATTTGATATAGGGACCTTAGATTGTAAGCTCCTTGAGGGCAGGGACTGATGTGAATGTACACTATGTAAAAGCACTGCGTCAAAAATTGTCGGTGCTATATAAATACCTGTAATAAATAAATAAAATAAATAAAAATAAAAGACATGGGACACCATCAGAGGCACTCAGGTGGTGGCATGGGGGTGTCGCTATATCTTGGGTTGTTTAGGGATCCTGTTTTCCCAGGCTGTGTCCTTGGATCACAGCATATGGTTTATGTCATCACCCCAGCTTATGGCATCCCCCAACTCAATCATAGCACCTAAAATTTGCTAGAAGGCACATCTGAAAGAAAGTTTAAGAGTCAAGTGCAAAAGTCTGATGAAAACAAAATTAAGCATCATACTAAATGTTATGTTTGGTGTAAGTCAAACAGCAGGTTCTTACAACCACACCTTCCACAATGTGAAACATAGTGGTGGCAATACAATAAGTCCAAAAATTAAGCCAAAACTACAAAAGAATGGCTTAAAAAACATGTACATGTTCTAAAATCCAAGTCTAAACAAAAAAAAGAGTTTGTGGCTGGACCTAAAAAAGCTGTGCAAAGCTGTAAATTATTAACAAAAGACTCACTTTGGCATGAAAAATTCTATTTCTAGTGTAGCGTACCCCCTTCCCAGTCAGCGCTATCCTAGCAAGGGATAACACTACCGGTGGCTCTGAAGGAGTGATTTACAGTAAAATGAAATAACAGGTCTCCCTGTATTTTCTCTGTAAGAAACCTCTATTATGGATCCACATCACACCAGCACACCTTGAGTTGGTTTTATTGTCCAATGTTTTATTTTCCGTAAAGAGTTAAATAACCATTTGAACATGTATGCAGTAAAATACTTTTATAATGTCAAACACTTCAGACAGTAAACTAGAATCAGTATAAAGTGACCGTATATCAGCAATGGAGGTGCTGACAACAATCCCCCCACACAGGATAAAAGTTTGAACAACACCCTGTCTTAGTCCCAATGTGCCCGTGGTCTTATCTTCGGCTAGCCAACGGTAGGGCCCAATGTATTTGAGGATGAACTCAGTGTTAAGTGTGATCAAGAATCATAGGCCAGATGCCTCTCACCCATCCAGAAGGGGGATGCACATCAGGGATAGGGTTGGGCTCGATGTTCGTGCTGAACGTGAGTTCGACTCCAACATCGGCAGTTTGTGTGTTCATGCTCTCACAGCATTCTGGGATATGTAGTCCTTAATAGTCAATCCTGCTATCATCTTCCTGTGCAAAGAACTCACACCCTGCAAGTCTGTGCTAGAAGAAGCCCCAGTCAGTTGCAACATCATGTTTGCCTTACAGTGGCCTGCTCCACAACAGTGTGATACTAGTGATCTATGTAAAAAAAAAATCAAATCCAATGTTTGATGACTATGAAACATGCAAACTTCCTAGGGGATGATTACTTTTTATAGGCACTGTAATTTATGTTCCTTCACTACTATGAGGCCGCTGGAGGCAAATAGAATTATCTGGTATTGCTAGGTATGGGGAACATGTGACCTTCCCCTTTCTTCCTAACATGCCATATAGGATGCCTGAAAGGCCAATATCTGGACCCCAGCACTGTTAAATTTGGGTAGGGATAGAGTGCTGTGTGAACAGGGCCTTGAGAAAGAAAGTTCCGCACCAACGGTAGAGGAAGAGGAGGCCCTTCCGCCAGCTGGCGAAGTAGGGGATACCACGGCCTCCTGGGCCAAACTGGAATGATTGCCAGAATCCAAACATTCTCCCACAACAGTCTCCTCAAAAACGTAAAAATCGGGAGAACAGGAGAAAAGGCATAAGCCGTTCGGAAGGTCCATGCCGACGTCAGAGCATCTGTTGCTATCGCTTGCCGGCAAGGGTGCCTAGAATATAACATCTTACGCCTCTTGGTTGGTGAGGCAAAAAGATCCACCTCGGGCGGAAAGGCCCATTCCGTTATCCCTTGAGGTAGTTCTTCATTGGCAGGGTGACATGAATCCGTTGGTTGAGATGCTTGGTCTGCCATTGTGTCAGGAATCCAAACTGAAAGGGATGCGCGTTCCACTGGGCCCACTTCACCATTGGGATTGTGGTCACCATGTGCCCACTATTTGTAGATACTGAGAGGCAAAGAGAATATCTTCAGCCATCGCCATGCCAATTCTGTCTTGAATAGTTTGAATCTTGTCCAATGGAAGAGGTACTATGCCGAGTCTTGTATCCACTCTGGCACCAAAATATAACAGATCCTGGTATATTTGGCACTAGATGGCTCTTTTATCCCGATTTTATAATCCATCCGAAACCTTTGAGAGTTGAAAGTACTAGAGCCAGTTGGGAATAGAGCCCTTCCTGGCTCTGATTTAGCAGAAGGACATCGTCTAGATATATACAAACTCCTTTACTTCGAAGTATGGTGACTAGGGCCAGAAGCACCTTCGCAAAGACTGTCACGCCCGGGTCCCAGCGGGTATGCAACAGGATCTCAGCTATGGAGTTTTAGGCATAGTTTGACTCAGGGTTGAGTAGTATGACGGCAATTCAGGCTTGAACATCTGGCGTCACTCACAATCTAACGGTGAGTTAGAGGTTCGTGCATCATATACCGTACTTAAATCAGAGGGACAGAGGGACACTATTCCTTCATAGACCACTAATGAAGGAGTTCATACGATTCATGAAATTAAAGATGGGAATTGGACAGATAGCGTCAACCATCAAAGTAATAAGAGTAGTGCGGTATACGTCATTACTTAAGCAGCAGTTAATACGTATAAGGAAGTAATTAATCCACAGGGTGCTACAACACAAAAAGTAATCCAATAGGAATAAAGTCAATGGAAATTACACTTCTAGATCAGTGAAAGGAGTTCACCCTGGAACGCACACTCGCCGCCGGACGTCCCCGGAAACCCCTTACAAAGACCCTCTGGGACATGGTGAGACCGAAAGGTAAGCAAATTAATTGAAAATGCATCTTCGCCACCGAGCAACAAAGACATTTTGGAAAATCTGTAGGAATCGGGATGTGTAAATAGGCATCTTTCAAGTCGATCGATACTAGCCAATCCCACAGTTGCACCACTTTTAGGATCGTCTGCAATGATTCCAATTTTGATATGTTCCTTTTTCACATACCTGTTTAGATATGTTAGGTTGATCACCGGCCTCCAATCTCCTGACTTCTTCTGTACTAAGAAAAGAGTCAAATAGATGCCTGAATATCGTTCCTGGTGAGGAAATGCAACAATAGCTCTTTTCCACAAAAGTCAGAAGGGTCATTCTCTTGGTGCTGCATAAGGGCAATGTTGTTGGCAAAAAACGCATCTTGGGTGCTGTGCGAAACTTCCAAGAGTGCCCAACCAAGATTGTTTCCAGCACCCAACGATCTGCAAAATTGTCCACCCAGATCCTTCGGAATTCTAAGAGCCTTGCTCCCACTCGACAAACGGGGGCGGGCGAATCTTCAAAAAGACTTGTGCGTCAGGTGGCCAGAGTTTGGAACATTCTTCTTTTGCCTAGACGTAAAACCAGAAGACCTTCACAACCTATGAAATTCTTTCCCTGGCTGGTAATTTCTTGCTTCTCTATTTCTTTTCTGTGAAGCTTTTTGGAAAAGCGCATTCTTTTGCCTCATTAATCTCCTATCTTGAGGAATAAGTCCTGATCTACCGCCTGTAGCCTTCACAATTGCAGTATCAAGTTTATTACCGAACAGTGACTGGCCTTCAAATGGTATCCTACACCCACCTTGTTTCGATGTTGGGCCCGCCATGCATGGCACAAGACAAAGGGCTCTTCTGCCTGTAATAGCCGCGAGCATTACCCTAGACAATGATTGTATCATGTCAATGGAAGCTTCAACTATAAATGCAGATGACAGTTTCATGTTCCTAAGATTTACTGAGATCGTCTAGCAATGCCGACTCCAGGTTATCCTTCCAAACTTCCAAGGCTTTAGAAGTTGCTTCCACCGCCACTGTCAGTTTACAGGCCCCTCCTGCCAGCAAATAAATCTTTTTAGGATCTAAGTCTACCCGTCTGCCTAGCACGTCTTTCAACGAGACCGCATCATCTAGCGGTAAGGTGACGTGCCTCTCCAGCCTCATTAAAACCGCATCTACTGTAGGAGACTCCTCCAAGTACTAAACCTCTTCCTTTTTGAAAGGATACAGCTTTGAAAATCTGTTCTTAAAAGATGACTTTTTCTCGACTTGGCCCCACTCTTCAAAAATAATATCCTTTATTTCATCCATAAAGGAAAACGAAGAGACTTCCTTCTTTTTTATTTGAAATATTGTTTTTTCCTCCTGGTTGCTCCACCGGATCGTCCCAAAGATGAGCTTGTCTCACTACCTTAACTAAGGGCTGAGCTAGGGCAAAATCGAAGTCTTCAAATTGGTCAGCTTCCATCTCAGTTGAAGATTCACTGGACTGCTCTCCAGAGATGTCATCCCATCAGGCAGCAGGGCATACCCCTGAGAGTTCTGGTACAGGATCGGGATGTGGTAATGCAGCCGATCGCTCAGGCGGAGACTTGAGAACGATCTTCATCAATGAGACGACTTGCAAACTACCTGCCTGCTTGTCTCTAGTTGCTTCCAGAAAACATGTCTCACATGCCGTCTTGCCTGGTAGCGCTGGATTAGCACATGCCCAACATCCACTTGGAGGCATCTGAGAGTGATGCCGCAGTGTAGAGGGTCTAGGAGATGGCTGCTGGCCTCTGTAGGAAGATTAATTGCGCCCCTCTCTATATGTCTGAAATAAGTTCTATCCCTAGAAGGAGACCTGCGCCTGACAGAAGAAGACGACCTCTGGTCATTCCGTGACGAGTGAGAGGGTTCTAGAGAAGATCTGGATGGGCTAACATAAAAAGAAATTGCAGCAAAATACACATCAGAGGCAACAACTCAAAGACCAAAAGCATTAACATGTTGGGAGCAGCCGCCTACCTTCTTTGAGAGTGCTGGTCTTTTTGAGGTTGTTGGTTTGTCAGACGGCATGCTAAAATAGATAAGAGTGCAATTTAGGAACTACAAGCACAACAACAAATAAGGAGCTCAGAGAGAGACCTACCTGACCAACAGGCAGAACTGCAGGGACGGCTGGGAAAGGCAGAGACTGGAGCGTAAGGCAGGGGATGCTTCATCATCACTAGCAGCAGCACCTACATTCACTTCTCTTCGATTTATTAATTTTCCACCGGAAACAAGGCTCCGCCGCCTGTCAGGGATGTTCTCCGGCTCACTGCGCATGAGCCGTAGCCTTCCCCGCACTTCCGTCCCCGCCGCTCCACACACACGCTGCCTTGTCTCAGCCGGCTGGCCACTCTCATAGGAAAGCGCGGCCATCATAATGTTTCAGAAATGAAATCATTGTTGGGTCACGCCTTAATGACCAAGGAAACATGTGGGTCCCGAGGTTACACGGGTTGAGAACCACTGCTTTAGACCATTCTGGACAGCCTCCACATTTATCTCACTTTATGCAGTACAATTCTCCCGGATACCAGCAGAGGGATTACCGCAGACCAAGACCATTGGAACGTACACAGCGGAACTACACCCTATCAACACATGCAGGGTGGATGGAAAGAGTTTTATACCTGCAAGGTAGGCGAACCGCTCCATCCTGTGTAGAAAGAGGTAAAAAGAGGAACAGCAGGGCTTTTGGGAAGATCAAATGTATTAGTTACGATCCTGTAAAGAGGAGGAGGGTGGGATTAACCCATTGTTTGCTGACATGGAGCTGACAGGAAAAATGTTTTCCCCAGGCTGGCCTTCTGAGTTACTAATAAAGAACAGCAATGCAGATCAGGATTTCTAATGTAAATCTGTTTTTGCTTAGTTGCATGCATTTCTCTGGTTTAGGGAGCCAGAAAGTATCAAGGTCAGAAACAGCCAAACAACTAACACGTTCAGAAGCATTTGAGCAATGGCAGTCAATGGCTCTAGAACAAATTGAAACCGTACCAATGACTATAAAGGCCAATATTCCATCATGTCAAAGTCACTTGCATTTAGGTATCAAATGGGACCAAAGGATTTTTTTGGCAATGTAAGTTTTGATCTCTGACTATCACTTAGTATAGCACACAAACAAATTTAGGATCCAGAACTTTACACTGAACCACCATAATGCTATGCATCTTCTGTATGTATTTATCTATTATTTACCTAAAAGGGTAGGAAAAGTTTGCAGTGTACATTACCTACGTATAGCTTTAGATATCTTTTTTTCCTTAAATGCTACCTGGAAAAAACTATTTATTACAACAGGGGTATTAAGGGTTGAGAATAACTGTTGTATCATACAACAACTAAGGCATAGGGCAAGAAAATTCAGAAAAAGCTGACGTAAGTGAAACATTTATGGCATATAAATATTCAAACAGTTGTACCAGGGTTTGTTACAGGGTCAGTAATGCAGTGCTAAAGCAATTAAAAGTGCTACCTGGATCTACTGTTACAACATTTTTTTTTAACCGATAACACATTGCTAATACAATGTGAGAAACCTTTTTTGTGGAAAAGAAACACTTTTTATAAAGCACTGCTCAAACTGTTGGCGCTATATAAATCCTGTATAATAATAATTATGTTGCATCCATCCATCTAGCATTCAGGCACATTTGAAATGTGTTGATATTCCTTTTCCCAATAATATTTTAGCTGAGCAGTCTGGCCCAGGAAACACTGTGCTCCCATAAATAGTGCACAGGTATCTTCCCCTAAATTGTCTTTTTTAAACTGTCAGTTAGCATGATGTAGGTCAGGGGACGGACATACAAAGTTTATCAGGATGCCATATACTGGGCCACATATTGGCATTCTTATTGCAAGGAAAGAGCATACAATAATAATTAAATATAAGCAGTATATATAAACCTTTCCTTATTAAAATGTCAATCTGACTTTTTCAGAAAGACAGAATATTCTTGTTAAATAATGCATGAGCTGAACACAGTGGAGACAGGACCTTGTTCTTCTGCATAGAGGAAAGAGCAGGCTGATGTCAAGGACAGGCCACAGCCAGTGGCCTGTCACCATACCCCCCAGTATGTCATCCTTCTTGTTGAACTCTCTCTGTGTTCTTTGTGGCTTGTGCTTTATTCTTTGCACACATTCCTCTCCCTGTTTTGCTATCTTTATTCTAAATAACATTAATTATTTACCCGTTACATTACACCTTACTGTGGCCATCCAGTGCCTTTTCTCTTAGTTACCATAGTTATATTTTCAGAGCACACAATAAACCACAGGTATTAGAGGATGTCCATAACTAAGGACGTTTTCCCAAATTTCCATAAATGACAGGACATGGAGTCTGCATGACTTATAGTAACTCCATATTTAAACTCTTTGTCTTCGAGAATAGCTGTATAGAAGTCATTTTCAGCACACTAGAGGGTTACAGAGAGTGTTAAAGCAGAGCTCTTAGCTCATTAAAGAGAACTAAGCATGCAATATAGAGTAGGGAGGGGTAGAACCTTGTCTGATTTTTATTACTGTCTATGTCCATGCTGGGGAGATTCACCCTCTAATTGCTCTGCTGACCATTGTCTTAGACAGAAAGTGATGGGAAATCCAAAAGTTGTATAGCCAAGTGATTATGTGAGTTAAGTTGATTATGCCTAAAAGGTTCAGTTTTTGCTTTGCATTAAAGTTTTCAAAGGAGGAGGGAGTCCTTCAGCACTGTTAAGTACAGGCATGAGACAAGAAGGTGCTGAGACTATAAGCCCTAGGCTCCTTATTGAAGACAGAGGCTTGAGCAGGGCCGTGAGCTCTGAAAATTCACCTTTTACTTGGCAACCTACCACAAAGAGCTCACGGATTTATAATGTTCCAGGAAGTCCAGAGCATGCAAAAAAGAGGAATGGCAGTCATTTTAGCATGGTCTTACCAATCAACAAATTCATCCCATGTACCAGGTCCTGGTACCGTAACCAGGGCATAATAGCTACTTCCACATAACTGCACTGCAAAATATATTTAGTTGTTATATTTTCCACTAACTATTAGCCCCTTGATGACGGTTGTCGCGTTTTTGCATCAAACCCCTCCCGGCCTGACTGCAGCCAAGGTGGTGTGTTTATTCCGCCAATGCTGGTTTATTTGTATTCAATAAGTACCAAAGATTGATTTGGGAGCACTGATCGCGCCCTGTCACAGTAGTATAGTTAGCTACAACTGCTTGAGGTAAGCAAAGCCTCGGCGCAGTCATGCACATGGCTGCTGCCTGATAATTTTGAGAAAATTTGTAAAAATTTTAGGTTATTTTTGTAAAATAAAAATATTCTGGGGCGCATGCGCGAAGCTGCCAATGAAGGACGCCTTCTGAGACGGCTCCGCAGCTCACCCAGGCAATCTTACTCATAGCCCGGAGGATCACCCTCCACAACCGCCACAAAACCGCAGCCTGAAACCGGAATCCGTCCCGAGCTGAAACATGTCGCCCTCGAAACCGAAGAACCCGCAGAAGGTCCGCACAGCGGCTGACTCCAGTAGCGACATGGACGAGGATGACATTGACAGTCATGAGGGAGACCGCTCCCGCAAGAAATCCCACACAGCCCTCCTGCAGCGCTTTGATACCATGCTGCAAAAGGCGCTCCAAACAACCTCCAAGCAAATCACTGACAGACTGCTTAAAGAAATAAGAGATATAGGCCATCGCACGGCCGCCCTGGAAGACAGATGCGATGACCTTAAGACAGACCTGTCCGAGGTTGCTGGAGACATGGAATCACTCCGTGAGGAAAATACACAACTGCTCTCCAAGCTGGAGGACCTAGAAAATAGGTCCAGGCATTCTAACCTCCGCATTCGAGGGCTCCCAGAACACATTGTGGACCTGAACTCCACGGCTACGGCACTATTCCAAGAATTAGCCCCTGACATCCCACTAGAATGTCTGGAGATTGAGCGAGCCCACCGAACCTGGCTTTCGTAGATCAGTCAATTTCATATGTCATTCTGAGACCCATACGTTACACCATCGGGGCTTTGGCACCTTCTTCCTTAAATGGGTGTCCTCACTATACAATAGACCGACAGCAAGAATAAAATATGCAGGCGTCTGCTCCCAACCCTTCCCGATTCTTAGGGGCACCAGACAGGGATGTCCCTTATCCCCTCTCCTCTTCGCCCTAGCATTGGAACCCCTAGCCCAGAAAATTTGCAATTCCCCAGATATAGCAGGCATCGATCACGAAGGCACATCACATAAAATATGTATGTTTGCGGATGATGCCTTACTCTTTGTCACAAACCCCGTGGTAACCCTACCAAACCTCAGGAAACTCCTATCGGAATTCGCCTTACTATCTGGCCTGCATATCAACGACTCCAAATCCATAGCCCTAAATATTTCCCTACCCCCACGACTTGTTGAGTCCCTACGTAATACTTACCCCTACTCATGGCACCTGGACCACCTCCCTTACTTGGGTATTAAACTAGGGCACTCCTACCGGGCTCTATATAGCATTAATTACCCAGACATGTTCACCAAGCTTACAACCATGCTTAAAACCTGGTCCCAATACCACCTGTCCTGGCTGGGTAGAATGGCAGCGGTCAAGATGACCCTCCTACCCAAAATCTTATACTTATTTCGAGTTCTGCCAGTAGCAGTTCCAGCCCCGGCCCTCAGAAAACTGCAAGCCTGCGTATTTACTTTTATATGGGGAGCTAAACGGCCTAGAGTCCCTAGACCTACACTATATTTACCGAAATCTCGGGGTGGGTTAGCAGTCCCTCACCTAGCTAAATATTTCCTAGCAGCTCAGATAGGGCAACTAGCAAAATACCACTCGAACTGTGAGACCCCAGCCTGGGTGGCCGTGGAAAATGCACTGGTGAAGCCTGTATCAGTTGCCAACCTCCTCTGGTTGGCCCCGAAACAAAGACCAACAGTCCACAACCCTATAACGTCTCACTCACTCAGATTGTGGGACTCAATCAAAAGCCAATACGGCCTCCTCTCCCCATACCTACCACTCATGTCCATCTTAGATAACCCCTTGTTCATGCCATCTCTCACAAACCCAAAGAGTTTCAAAACTTGGGCTGCCCAAGAACTCACCCATTTCTGGCAGCTACAATCCGATTCGGGTGTCAAACCTTTTCCGCACTTACGGGAACATAAACAAATCCCGAATGCAGAAATCTTCAGATACCT
Source organism: Nanorana parkeri (assembly GCF_000935625.1). Lineage (NCBI taxonomy): Eukaryota > Metazoa > Chordata > Amphibia > Anura > Dicroglossidae > Nanorana > Nanorana parkeri. The sequence continues at coordinate 348,695 of NW_017307673.1, read as the reverse complement.
CCAAATCAAAAACTACATGACAACATCCACCCCAAAACCTACTGGTCCTCGTAGGATGTCCCACTTTGAAAAAATTTGCAGCCAAGATCCACACAGCCCTGGACTTATCTCCCTCCTGTACGCTCTACTTATCACCCCAACAGACACACCCCCTCCCTCCTATACCTCACAATGGGATACAGACCTAGAGACCACTATCACTGAGGAGATGTGGGACCACTCTTGGGCCAACACTAGACGAAGCTCACGCAGTGCAAGCATGTTAGAAATTAACTATAAAGTACTCATGCGATGGTATTTAGTACCGGCTAGGGTTGCCATTTACAACCCCGGTTGCTCCCCTAATTGTTTTCGAGGCTGCCCTGACCGAGGCTCGTTCTTCCACATATGGTGTGGCTGCCCCCAAGTCTTTGACTTCTGGGAGGGAATATGTCTCTGTTCTCGATGCCACTGACCAGGGACCCCTATTTTGCACTACTCAATTGTAAGCCAGTAGGCCTCTCCCGCACCCATTTCCACCTTGCCATGCATATTTGCACCTCCACCAAACGAGAGATCGCAAAAAATTGGCTGACGTCAACTCTGAGCACAGCCAGTGTCATAACCCATGTCAACTGGGTCATGGCTCAAGAAAAACGTACGGCGCAACTTGAGGACAAAATGACCAAATTTGAGACTATTTGGACCCCTTGGTTTGATAAGTACTTGGCCCCGACCATTCCCCGCCACCTTTGCACCCTATGAAAGTACCTCTTACCGCCACCCAATAGCCCGCTTACTGGTACTCCAGCTCGGCCTGACATCTCCCCTACCTTTTGCTACCAGACCCCCCTCCCACTCTACCACCTACCCTTCTGTCTGCGTGTCCCCAATGTCTTTTGTTGTAGTGTAAGTTTTTCATGGTGCCTTAACCTATATCAAGGAGTTGCAAGGTCCTCTACCTATGTTGGATAATACCGACTTGCCAATTAACCTGCTTGGACACTGAGCTACATTCTAGACCTATTAAGCTACCTCTCCTACATAAGCAGACAACTCCCCATGAATGTGACCTCGTCGTCCGACAGGGTTTAGTACTCATACATATTCATTTTAACATATTAACCACTATGTACCCTGTCTTATACCTTGGCATCAAATCCTGAACAAGAACCATGCACCATGTATTGTATACAACTGCACTAAATTGTACTGTCTTGTCTTTTGTGCTAAAACAATAAAAATGTATATGGAAAAATAAAAATATGCTACAGCTTATTGTTTGTTGCTATGGCTTATAAATTGGGGTCAACTCCACGTGACGAAAAATTTCAAAGTTATGTGCAGATTTCGCTTTGTCGCTTTTTTGTGACATTAGGCAGTTATAGCTGCATATGAACAATATGATATGTATGTGTAATCTGCTTGATTACATAAAAAGTAATACGTGCAAAGTTGATATTTCAGCATTTTTATGATAAATCGAGGTTCCACCAGTGGTGGAAGTCTGTTCAGATACTGTGGGTCACTGGCCAGTGGTTGAACGTGGATGGCAACGCTGCAAACACCCAAATTGTAAGGGCCAGACTGTAATCAAATGTTTGAAGTGCAATGTTCACATGTGCCTCAACAAGATAAAAAACTGCTTTCGAGAACTCCAAGAGTAAAAATATTTCTTCCCATGTGACTTTTTGTTAAGTTCATGACATTCTATTGGTTTTTTGATAATTTATGTCATTTGAATTGTTTACTGCGGGTACTGGTCAATAACTTAATTTTCTTTACTTAAATGCCTAATGTCGCTAATTTGCATCATATCTATATTTTTCTCTATAGTATGTGCTATATTCAAATTAACAATCTCCACCTTATTTACCATCTGCTTGATAGCCAAAACACATATCATTTATTTTTTTTATATAATTGACATTTAATTTAGGCATCAAGGGGTTACGATTTTTTTTTGTTTATCTGAAAATCTTCTTTGTATTCATAAAAACATCACTGATGTTGTTTTCAACATTTTGGGACTTACTGACAGCTTCATAAATGAAATGATTACTATAAACAATAACAGTTTTTTTTCTTCCCTGTTATGGCAATTTAAATACAGCACTGTAACTGACCCAAAGCATACAGGGCTCCAGGGGATTAGGGGTTTTTTATTAGTAGACTCTATTCTGGTAATGTCGATTAAGCAACAATGAGGAAGGCTATGCCTAAAGTGCTGCCAGATTTATTCTTGTAAGATAATATATAAATGACTAATTTGGCCCCGTTTTCCAGGATTTGTTGTGCAAGTACATTTTAACAATATGAATAATAGGTGTTTCTGCATTTACACATATTTAACAAATTGGGCCTGATTTTTTAAAGTGTGAATTGCGGTGATCCAAAATCACCCTGGGTTAGATTTATGAAGAAATCATAAAAAAACGGCGAACAGATCTAAGTGCAGTATAAAACTGTTTAATAAACATTAAAAGTAATGCACTTACAGGATATTTAAAAACATCTCGCCTGTCACATATCAAATGGAAGTCCGATCTCAGCTGCTGGTCCAAGATTGTTATCAGGACAGATGGCACATGGAGAGAGCAGAGTTCAGTCCAGTCCAGAAAGATTCCAGAACACCTGTGCTGGAAGACACAGATCTGATCCAGTGGCTGAACACTGCTGTAGCTGGTTGTCCTGAAGGTCACGCAACCCCTAATCCTCTGGGTTTTGACTCTCAACTGCGGCAGGACAATAACGCACTTAACCTGCGTCAAAGGGAGAGAAACGGCTATTCAGGCTTAAACCCCTGGTGTCACTCTCAGACTGGATGGAGAGTTAGGGGTTACAGCATCATCTTCCGTATACCTCACTTAATGCTGGTTAAGGGTGACCTATTACTTCATAGGCCCAAACAATACTTTACTAATGATAATGGAGTTTTTCTTATTGCGGTAATCTCAGTATCTCTTGGAGCGAAAGTACTCACTAAAATAGGCTTCTTGCAAGCACACAATTAATGGTTAGCAGAAAGTCACAATATAATTGCAGTACAGCATAGCAGTGCTAATCCCTTTTGTAGGGTACTTGCGTTTAGGTGCTCCGGCTGTGAAGAGGAGGTCCCAGTATGGACGAGTCCTGACTGGGGAGAGGAGTTCCTAGGCGGGTTGCAGTACCGCTGGGTAAGTTGTCCCGTTGAGGTTTGTGAGGGTAGAGGTGTCGGGAGGCTGTAGGGCGCTAGTCTTCAATTGTGGAACGCCGTGTCAGTCTCCCGACTGCGTTCAAATAGCCCGCTTTCAATATTTTTTCCCAGTTTTTTGTGGTAAAATTAGGTACCTCGGCTTATATTAGGGACGGCTTATACTCGAGTATATACGGTATGTACGCGTTTGCCGGTTTGTGAGCATTAAGCGCATTGCGCTGGGCTTATTGCCGGCGGACATCTATGCACATTAGCGAAGTGGAGTCTGCATAACGAGAGATACATATTATATTTCTATTGCGGCTATGCTATCCTTTTTGGATACATATCTGCTTTTATGAGAAGACATTGATTTATGCCTTGCTAGTGTACTGGTACCGTACATTGGCAATAGCATTAGCAATGTCTCCACAGATCCCTCCACCTACACACAGAGCCTCCAGCTTGAATCAGCGTCTTGTCTGACTCTACCTGGCACTACCAAAGTACTTATTTTCCTTATACAAAAGAGCTGAATACAACGTGCTTTTAAGCACGACGGAATTATTTGTGCTTGGCGCACCTTGATGCCGAAAGTGTACCTCTTAGCGCAACAGAGATTTGTGCGCGCAGCCCAAGTGAATTCCCACAACAGTTGGCGAGCCAGGTCCTACGGAGCCGATGGCAGGTTCCCGCTCAGCAAGCCAAGAAAGGGAGACCGGGTCCCGGTTTGGTACAGCAAAAAGGCCGGCCAGTTTGGTAAGACAAACTCTATTTCAGTTTTTGAAATGTTTTGTTGTCCTAAAACCGGCATCTGTTGTAGGTAACTCCGCTCAGCAAAAGAGCACTTTTGCTTTTTCACTCTTTGTGTACAAGGACGGGGGATTATTAAATATCTTAATATTTGTACTGGGTAGGCTAGGTGTATTGGTTGGGGATAGAGTCTATATTACTGTCCTCTATAGACCCCTGGTCAATACAGCCTAGAGGGTTTTTGTACGGGGTTTATGTTAAATGTAAAACCATTCCTGTGTTACAATGTGGAGGTATGCATGGAGAGTGGTAATTGATGTTTTAAATGTGCGGCAGAGATTGAATGACATAGCATTGTTGCGGCTGGATTATTTCAAAGTGCCGATCTCCGTGTGAAATAGCTTTGTATAGTGTGTGGCTATTATAGTGCGTCTAACGTTTAGTGTGAGTTAAATAGTACGATTTGTTCTGTGTTAAGTCCATCTTGTTTTAAAGAGGTGATTTTGGTTTGTAGAGGCGTAATTTTGGTTTTTTGTTAGCGCTTATACGGGAGAAACCGCATTTAGAGGATTTTATTACTATTAGCCTGTAAATCATCCCAGAGTAAAAATTGCTCCAATTTCAGGAGTGAAGCGCAGGGAATAGAGAAACGGTTTTGATTAATGTTTAACTCACTGGTTTAAATTGTTCTTCTATTGTTGGATTTTGGAGACACCATTTTGTTATTCCTCTAAAATCCACATGGTGCAGCTACTATTTTGATTTCCTTTGTGTGTAAAACCACGTGTTTGAGCCGCCATTTTGTATTAGTTCAACCACCATTTTATTTTTGCAGTGAGTTAAATTTTTTCGGGTTTAGTTATTTTTGTATTTTGGTATACTGAAATCAAAGTTCAGTAAAACTATTGCAGTTCGTGTGTCGAATTTAAGTTTTAAGTGAAATTTTTACTTTTTACTGCAAAACTAACTTTAGCTGTGAGAGTTTTTCTGGTAAAGAGTCTACTTTTAGTGGTGCTTTTTCATTTTATTGTTTGGGCATTTTTGTTTCTCAGAGGGCAATTCATTTCCCCATTGTTTTGGTCTTTATAGCATTAGCCACGTTTTGTATAGTATAGCAGTGCTGTTGGTTTGCTGTGGAAAAGAAAGGATTCGGTTTTAAAACTCGTTTTTATGTTCACTTTCCATAGGCGGATTCCGTAAGCGTGGATAACACGCTTTATTGTTTAGAGTTGTTTTCCGCAGTCAATTTTTTGTTTTTTACGCCCAGACTGTCGTTATACTGAGACATCGTACAACTAGTAAATAGACAGTAGAACGCTATCCCCATTCTTTGTGTTTAACAACTGTGTATTGAGAGAAGCAACATTGTTCTGTAGAGAAAGAGGATTTCATTGTGCTGTGCTGTTTGTCTGGCGACGCAGTGTAGGGTCATACAGCTGTGAACGGCGCACCGTGAAACAGTCGGAGAGGCCGGGAACACGCTTGTGTATGCATACACTGTGAGGGGTAGAGACATCATTCGAGTGCGATCATTACTGTGTTGGGTAAGTAACGTACACATCGCTTCGGTTAGGGTTTCTAGTTGGAGGACTAGACTGTGTATAGTGGTTGTACTCTGTCAATCCACCGTGAAAAAAGACACCGGGCGGTGCTCTTCTAAATTGGTGCACGGGTTCCCCTGGACGCAGGGTTAAGACTATAAGCTGATTCAAATTGCCATCGGCAATGGGCTGTCCATGCAAGGGAAGGAAAGCGACGCTTTCCACAGTCAGACGGACTGCACAGTACATGAAGTCTAGTTTTGGGGCAAAGGCCATGAAACCCCTTAAAGGATGACATAGGTGGTCCAAGGGTACCGCTTGGGGTATCCCTCTGGAGGGGACTTTTGACGCCTGGAGATGGGAGAAATTCATAACTGAGTTTAAACCCAGGCTCCGGCAGCAAAGGCTTAAGATGTAGCTCAGCTGTGGCTTCAGAAGTCTATACTGATAAACCGGCAGGGTATACAGAAGGCGGTTTCAGTCCAGAAGAACCGCATTATGTACACATGGCCCGGGGGGATAGCCGCAATTGGTGATCCAATGTTGCAAGCGGAACAGGGTCTATCTGTGCTAACACGCCGTCCCACTGACAGGAAGGTCTGCACCCAAGCACTACCCCATTTATACGATCCGGAGGTGGCGGTGCTTCTACCGAGGGCCATGGATCCTGTGCCCTCCCTCCACTTCGGTGGGGGGGAGGTACCGGATTCCACTGGTCTGCAGGAGGGGACGACGCTACTAGCTTTGGCGCTGCCCCGACGGGCAGATCAGCTTGGTGGGGAGGGGCCGATTTAGTGGATCTCCCACTCTCGGATGCGCTCTTAAGGGCGCATGTGCGGACTACTGACCCGTCCTATCTGCCCACGTCAGACGCCGTCAGTGGGAAGGCGTGTGGGTTGCATAACGGGAGCATAACGGGAGCATGGAGGGGGGACAGTTGGACGCTCTGAGAAAAGGAATCGCACCTGACAGTCTGAGGAGCCCTACAAATATAAGGTACACAATCTAATTGCAATATGGGTATATTCCAAGTTTATGCATAGAGTTGAACCTCTGAATCATATCAAAAACACCATATCTCCATGGTGGTTAGAAACTATTGCCCTTTAAATATAGATATATCGACAAAATATGAACAATGCAAATAGAAGTCTTAGACTAAAAAGGTTATATACCTAATAAATTAAGTCTTACAAAAATATTGATCATTTAACTTGTGGAAATTGGTCCTAACCTTGTCATGGAGTAGGCAGTTTGGTTGTTCAAGGCTATTTTCCTTGGATTATAGACATATGGATGTTATAGTAATTTCTGGAATAGAGATCTGGAATATATAATTTTACTTCATAGATACGATTAGGACAGATACTTGGCTTCCTTGCGTTCCGACTGCCCTCCCCCGGTGCTCATGTCCCCTGATTTGGTGGGGAGACTCCCTGCAGATAGATATTCAATCACCGGCAAAAGAGTCATTAAGATGGTATTTATTGCATTACAAATATGTATGGTCAGCTGATATCAATGATTTTGATATATCAATTATTATGTAGACAACTGTAAATTTACTCTCATACCCATGTAAATACTATAGGTAAACCTCTCCAAATCTTCCTGATGAAGCCTTGGCGAAACGCGTTGAAGACTGGAGCAAGCACAGAATCATGGCTGAACTATAAATATATAGAACAATTATGTACAATGAATCATGTGAATAAGATATGAATAGAATGAGAGCAATGACTAATGTATGCATTGACAATCATGGTTTCTGTGTGGGCTCCAGGGAGGTTATTTATGTTGTATACATCTATTTATGATTTTTACCTGGATGAATTTTAATATATTCTTATATGTACTGACATTATGAATTGATTAAATAAAATTTTATTATATCCATGAATCAATTGATCTTAATTTTGGATCAGTTCCCTGCTATTCTCCAGTGGTCACCACAAAGCCCCTCTTTCTCTTTCCCCCTTTTTTGATATACTGTATATTGCATATATAGGGGTGGTGTCCCAGTTTGAGCGATGGTTCCTAACCTCTGTAATACTCTTTCACCTCAAGCTAACTCTCTCCATCAGTCTCCTTCTGCCACATCTGGGGCTTCTTCTCCTCCAGTTACTGCTAATTATTAAACGTTTTCAAATGGTAATCTGCAGACACTATGTGAGTCTAGAGGAATCGAAACTAGACTAAGGAACTGTGGATTGCATAAACGCGCTGAGAGCTTTTGACTCAGCCATGCCTACCATCTACCCTTCACTTCATGACTTCCGGTCAGGGAATGTTATGGGCAAGGTAGTACACATTAGCCCACCAATAAAGCCTCAGCCTCCAAGGTACACGCCTGGCCATACGCATGTCTTTGAACCTGGTACTTATCCAGTCCGGGTGCAACAATACGAGGGTGCTCCCAATGCCAATGGTGAAAGGACTTTAGGGGAGAGGGTGGGATGGCATGTCCCTTTTGCTTCCTCAGAGATCAGGACCATCTTGGCCGAACTGCCTGACTATAGAAGAAATCCGCGAGGGTTCGCGAGAATGTTTTGTCAAAATCAATTTAGTTACGGAACGGATTACGCCCAGATTCTGAGGGCAAAGGTAGGAGAAGAACTGGCAGGTGTTATAATCTCCCTTTGCAACATCATCACCCACGAACAGGCCACATTTGGAGGTAAGGAATTCTGTGTTGCCCTTCTGGCCAAGCTTCCAGAGTTGTATGGTGCAACCTCTACCACGGATGTGATGAAACTCAGTCAAAATCCTGGGGAGGGGGCGTGGCTTGAACATGGCGGCGTGAGGCAGCACTTCTTAGGAGCTCTGTGCCGTTAGCCTGGGACGGCGGACTAGTGATCGGTTTCAGTAACTATATACCCCATGTCGAGGGAGCGACAACCACACAGCACGGGCGGAGAACACCGGCAGACAGATCGCGCGCCTTACCCTCTGGAATGCCGCGCGACGTGCTCTGTAGAGTCCATTTCTATTCCCTGAAGTAAGAGATTCTACGCCAGGCTTAGAACAAGGGTCCCCTGGACTTCGATGGGGCCAGGATCCAGATTATGCCGGACCTGTCACGCCACACGCTGCGCATGAGACGCATCCTGAGACCTGTGCTGGATGCTGTGCGTGCGGCAGGAGCCACATACCGCTGGGGCCATCCGTTCCACCTGATTGTCTCCAGGGAGAACAGGAGCTTTCACTTACACGAACCGCAGCAACTACCGGATCTCTTTGCCTTTTTGGAAGTCCCTGTCCCGAATTGGCTGGACTTTTCCATGGATCGTCCTGCTCTGGAACCATCCACTCCGCGGCCGACGAGGCGGTCGAGGCCGCGCCAGAGATCTTTCCTTCGAGGCACCCCTTCAGGAAGCAGGGATGCGAGGCAACTCTGAGCTCCCAGAAGGACCTTTATGCCCGCTATCGTATGGCGGTTGGGAGGAATCTTGTCGGGTTTGCCATTTATCCTACTTTTCCCAAGAACTGGTAGAGCACCCTCAGACCCCTGTTGTCTCCCCACACATGGTGCATGTGGCAGTCTAGCGAGTATGACATTGAACTAAGGGACAGAGGACTACTTGGGCCGAATCCCGCTAGCCCGCGCCTTGGATATCCCGGGGTTGGTTGAACTCCGCCCATCATGCAAGGGGGGACGGGGGGGAGGTGGTAGGGGTACGAATTTCTTACAACCTGAGTCCTTATGTTTGCTTTTTGGGGTAGTGTTGCCTCATCTCCGGGCCCTCAGGGGCATTTTATAGTCCTGTTAGATGTGTTGTATTTTTGCTTATTGAACACACCATACGACTTCATTGATCTGACGACGCAGCCATACAGGAAACCCACAACATTTTTATTCTGTGGTCCCCCACTAGGCTTTCTCCTATCCTCATTTGAGGCCTGGAGATTTTTCAAAGTACCGTTGAACTATAGTTAGGCCACGTAGGTTGCTCTCTCGTTTACGTGCATAGAAAGTATATATTTGTCTGCTGTATTTCTATTACTGAGCTGTTTTTCTCTCCCCCTGCTGTTCTCCTCCTTTACTTACCTCTCTCTGATTTCTTCGTGGGCACAGTACTCTCTTTACTAACTGCGGTTTTTGATTTACTCTGGTCCAGTGCACGCCTTACCAGTCCTACAATTACGATGCAGAGTGGCAGCCCCGGCACGAGGCAGCAGAGTGCGGGTGAGATCAGGTTCACCTCGCTGAACGTTAAAGGCCTAAACATGCCTGAGAAGCGTTCGCGGCTCCTGTCGGATCTGAGACGCATGAGGTCCCAGGTAGTGTTTTTACAAGAGACACATTTTAAGGCTCAACAGATTCCTAGATTACACAACAGAGATTTTCCAGTGGCCTTCCATTCGTCCTCACCTATTTCCAAATCAAAGGGTGTCAGTATACTACTGGTCAAGTCAGTGCCCTGGGAACTGATGGACATCAGGCAGGACCCGGGCTGCAGGTATATTCTGGTGAAGGGCCGGGTGGGAGAGACAGTGTTCACTCTAGCGAATGTATACCTACCCAACTCAGACCAACTGACATTTCTGCGTCAGGTAGTCTCTCTACTGCTGGATTTCCAGGAGGGTACAATGGTCGACTTCAATTTTGCCATGGAACCAATACTGGATGTCTCCAGAGGGTCGTCACACCTAGCGTTTGCCTTCCTAAAAAAGCTAAGGTCCGAGCTCCATTTGTTACGGGTGGTGGATGCGTGGTGATTCTTACATCCTGGGGTCAGGGATTATACGTTTTTTTCGGCAGTGCACCGGACATACTCCCGTATAGACCTCTTTTTTGTGGGCCATCCGATACGTCCATCTCTCCGGTCGGCCTCCATAGACACTATTCTCCTGTCAGACCATGCACCCATTCACATGGAGCTAGGGGTATTACCGCCTCGCTCTAAAATGTCGTCATGGCGACTGAACGAATCCCTTCTTCAAGATCCAGTGATCAAGGCAGACGTCACTAGAACGATACAATCATATTTTTTATCTAACGTAGATTCAGTACCCAGCCCCAATGTGGTGTGTGAGGCCCATAAGTGTGTGGTCAGGGGTGTCCTCATTCGACGCGGGGCTAGACGCAAACGTGAGCAGGCAGAAAAGATTTCTCATTTGCTAGCCCAGATCCGGAGCCTAGAATCCAGTCATAAGTGCTCGGTGGCGGTAACATCACAGGCGGCCTTCTGTCGCGCTAGGGAGGATCTGAATACCCTGTTATATCAGAAGACCAAACAGAAGTTGGTGACGTGTAGCAGGACTAAAAAAGGCGCCTGGCCCAGATGGGTTCACGCTGTGGTATTACGAATCGTTCGGGCCCCTCCTTTCATCACATTATCTGAGAGCCTTTAATGCCCTGGCCAGTGACGGTACCCTACCCACTGACACACTAAGGGCCCATATCACGGTGCTCCCAAAACCAGATAAAAATCTCTCCCAATGCGACAGTTACCGCCCCATAGCGCTCCTGAATGCGGATCTCAAGCTGTTCGCCAAAATGCTGGCGCACAGACTCCTCCCTCACATTGGCCACTTGATTCATTTTGACCAGGTGGGCTCTGTTCCATCAAGGGAGGCCCGCGATAATACCACAAGGGTCTTAAATGTGATACACACTGCACGCAAGGGCCCACATCCCCTCATGATGCTGTCAATTGATGCTGAAAAAGCATTTGACAGGGTAGATTGGCACTTCATAGACTCAGTGCTGAAGCACATAGGGCTGGGTCCCCATATGAAATCGTGGATCCTGTCCCTCTACACGTCCCCTTCAGCGGCAGTCAGGGTGAATGGAACTCGGTCAGGGTACTTCCCAATTACCAATGGCACCAGGCAGGGATGCCCCCTATGCCCGCTCATTTTCATCCTCACGCTAGAACCTTTCCTGTGCACCATCAGGCAGAACGAGCATATAGGAGGTCTATCCTCTCCTGAGGGGATTCATAAAGTAGCAGCATATGCGGATGACCTCATTTTCTTTGTAACCCGCCCCATGACTTCTCTGCCCAGCCTCCTACGAGCCTTTGACTTCTATGGCGACTTATGCAACTTTCTGATTAATCCAGCTAAGTCGGAAGCACTTAATATATCTCTCCCCGACCGAGAACTGGAGAGGGTGAGAGCCTCCTTCCAGTTTCGGTGGGCGCCCTCCCATCTCAACTATTTAGGAGTGCGTATTACTGCAGATCCTGACAGGCTATATGAGGAAAATGTCATCCCCCTGCTGGGCACCATTAAACAAGATCTGACCAGGTGGCAGGAATTGACTCTCACTTGGTTTGGTCGCTGTGCATCTCTCAAAATGACGACCCTCCCGAGGATCTTGTACCTACTACAGACGATACCGATCCGCTTACCCCCCAATTTTTTCACTCAGATGAGACGGTTGTTCGTATCATTCATATAGGGCGCGACAGCAACCAAGACTGGCATACCGTCTTCTGATCCTACCCAAAGACAGGGGGGGAGTAGGTCTTCCGGATGTGAGGCTCTACTATAGGGCAATCCATCTGACTAGAGTACTGGACTGGTGTTGCCACAGTGGTCAGAAGTGGTGGGTGGGGATGGACTTACTGGAATCCAGGGTACCACTCACGGGTCTAGCATGGCTCTCCTCCCCGCTTCCTGCAGAGCTGACTACACATCCTTTAATTGCCCCAACAGTAACTTCGGCCAGGGCGACGCTTAGGTCCTCAGAACTCTCCCCACACCCTTCCCCCATGACCCCGGTAATAGGAGACCCCGAATTCCCCCCGGGGATGGGGAAGGGTCCGATAAGGCGCCTGTTGGCATTACGGAAGTTTCGGCTCTGCAACTTTATTGCAGACAGTAAGTGGAAGTCGGTGGATTCTATCCGGAAGTTGATTGAACCTCCACTCGAAGAATGGATTGTTTTGCAGCTCCGACATTTCCTGACGTCAGTGCCGGGAGTGGGAGGACTGGCGCGCAGGCTCACACCCTTCGAGTCCATGTGCTATGAGGGAATACCGACTAGGCATGCCCTGTCCTGGCTGTACAGGCAGCTTTGCGCTCCACTTGAATCGTTTTGCCCCCCCTTTGTGGAGAGATGGGAATCTGAGTTGGGTGCGTCCTTTACGGAGGACCAAAAGAGAACGGTCTTGACCCTGGCCCATAGATCCTCTATGGCCTGTAAATACCAAGAACAGGGATACAAGATATTGATCCGCTGGTAAAGAGTTCCACATGTCCTGCATAAGATCAACCCCTCTGTACCACCGATCTGTTGGCGGTGTAATCAGGCCCCAGGCACTATGCTACATATTTTTTGGTCCTGTGTGGACATACGCCCGTTCTGGAATGCGGTGAGGGCGATAGTTAATCAGATGGTGATTGAGGCCCTACCAGATGACCCGGGGGTATTTCTTCTACATTTGACAACCACCAAAAGATACAAAAAAATCTCTGACAGTACATATGTTGAACGCGGCCAGGTCATGTATACCCCTGATGTGGAGGCAAACTAACCCCCCCACGGTACGCATGTGGCTGGGTATCATGGATGACATTTACCGTATGGAGGACCTGACTGCTTCCTTGCGCAATGGGGAAGAACGTTTCAGGTCCACTTGGATGCCTTGGCTTCACTTCCGCCACTCCGCTGCCAAAGAGGCGGAGATGGGAGAGACTCCTGCCACCCAGAGCAGTAATGGGTGATGGGGATTCCTCCAGATGGTAATATTCTGGGACAACTGCGGCTTGACACGTGCACTTCATGTCTTTTTCTCTTTCCTTTTATCCTTTCTACTCTTTCTTCCTTTGAACTCTCTCCTTTAGTTCTGCAGCTCGGCGATAGAACGCAACTAGAGAGCAACCACGTTCTGATGGGCCACCCCATGCTCTCTTAAGAAGTTCACCATCTCAAGAGTGAGTTGGGCATCGTATGTAGGCAATTTGGGCGTGTCCCACATGTGTTTCATATGCTTATCTGTAATGTTGCATTTTTGGCGTATTTCGTTGGATTAAGTTTTACCACTGCAGCATGCATTCCATTAGCTGGTCCGTACGGACGGAGTCATTGTAGGTTCATCTTTAGCCCTGACGGGAGGGGGTGGTCCGCTGGTGAGACCTGTAAGGGCCGGACTGATAAGCCAGTCCGAGGAACCATACTGTGGGGCATGGGACGCCCAATCGGTTTACAATGTCACCAAACGAAGATATAATGTGAGATAGTCTGCGCTTATTTATATGTTACAGATGTCTATAACAATCTGCCAGAGGTATATTTTAGTGTCCCCCCATGTGTTGACATTCCTTACTCTGTCAATATGCAATGCATTGATGTCTGCAAAGTTATGTAACAATAAACAAATTATTTGAAAAAAAAAATCCTGGGGAGGAATGCGCTTGTTTCTGGCGTCGCCTGAAACAAGCTGCATTGGATGCAGATATGGAAGTTGGTCCAGATGTGCCAGCCGACGGAGGTAGGCTAACCGCCATTCACTTCCTACTAAGAGCCAAATTCTTAGAAGGCATCCATATGAAAATTCGAGACCGGTTAGTATTAGCCAGACCCGAATTTAATGAGATGACTATGCCTGCCATTCTATCCACTCTCTCCGCTATAGAGAGAGATGTGGATAGGAAGAAACAGAATAAAGCATCCAAAGTCCTTGTGTCTCAGGCCCCTTATGCAGAACGAACAGACCAAGATCGTCAGAAAAAGACACAACTTTGGAAAACCCGAACTTGTTACAGCTGCGGAAAGGAAGGACATCTAAAGCATGACTGTCCTACCAGAACTGACAGACCCAAGGGTAAGTGGCAGTTCATTCCAGACGATCCAACAACTTTGGTTTTAGGGATAGCCAGCAACGGCTATCATTCTTCATAGGACGTTGGCAAACCGGTGTCAGCCCATATCAACCTGTTTATCAAGGAATTAAAATATCCCCTCCCTTGCCTCATTGACACCGGTGCAGCCCGAACTGTTTTGAGATCCAAAGATCTCAGAGGCAAGGTTCCCTTCTCTGGGGAGACTACACCCACTGTGGGTCTCACAGGTCAGACAGTGGGGGTGATTTACTAACCTAAAAACACGCACGCACCAGGTGCGTGTGATTTTTACACAGCAAAGCGTATTTATCAACCAAAAAGTCTCTATAAGCATATTTCCACTAATGCCATATATGGAAAAATCATGCACATGATGCATATATAATGCTGCTTCACAGTGTAGACAAAAATGGTTAGCTCATGCATTTACATTCCTGCATTCATCAACGCAAGCAACACAACATAGAGCTAATTTTCACAACATCACCTTGCAATTCAGGGCAGGGCTTTGCACAACACACCTGCTGGGTGTGTACACACTACAAAGGTGTTTAGATTCCACCCATAGATCATGCTGGGAGGGAACACACTACAGAGGTGTATACATGCTCGTGGTGTGTTTATAAGGTTAGTAAATCAACCCCAGTGTCTCTACAGACCACCAAACCACTCCATTGTAGACTGTACTGATATTGGATATGTTCCCATTAATTTGTTGGGAGCTGATATTTTATCATAAATACAGGAGGTTATTGAGTACACTCCAGCTGGTATTGTGGTCAGTAGCACATCGGAAGAATGATTATGTGCAATGACAGCATTGCCATATCTAACGGAGCCAACCTGTTTCCTGGAGTTGAATGTACTGACAGAGGTGAATCCCAAAATGTGGGTGATAGACAAGTACGATGTGGGTCTGCTGCCCATACCGCCAACTACAGTTAACATCAAGCCAGGGAGCGTTTTGCCCCGATTATCCCAGTACCCCTTAAGTGTAGCTCAAATGGATAGTCTTAAGATCCAAGTGGACTTCTATCTACAGATAAAGGTCCTCACGCCAACCCAATCGCCTTGTAACACCCCACTCTTCCCAGTGGCCAAAAAGTCGGCCAAAGACCAGGAAACAACATACAGGCTAGTGCATGACCTGAGAGCTGTAAACAAAATCATCGTTAGCAATGCTCCTCTGGTGCCTAACCCATACACCTTACTGGCCTCTGTACCACCAAATGCGATGTTTTTTACTGTCATCGATTTAACCAATGCATTTTTTTCAGTACCATTGGACCCCCAGTGCCAGTACCTTTTTGCTTTTTCATTCCAGGGTCAACAACTAACTTGGACACGTCTCCCCCAGGGGTCGGTGACCAGTCCCTCAGAATACAGTTGCAAGCTTAAGACCGTGTTAGATCAGTGGACCCCGGTGGATCCAAGGGTGGTGTAGGTGCAGTATGTTGACGACTTGCTACTCTGTTGTCACACACGGAAGGCTTGTTATCGGAATACTGTATCATTGCTTAACCATCTGGCGTCAACGGGGAACAAG
The DNA here is from genome assembly GCF_000935625.1 of Nanorana parkeri. Taxonomy (NCBI): domain Eukaryota; kingdom Metazoa; phylum Chordata; class Amphibia; order Anura; family Dicroglossidae; genus Nanorana; species Nanorana parkeri. Next base: position 332,905 of record NW_017307673.1, on the reverse strand, counting down.
GCCAGTAAGGAAAAATTGCAGAAGGTTATATTTTTGGGACATTGCATCTCTCAGGGCACCCGACATTTAACCACCAAGAGAGTGCAGACATTGAAAGATCTGCAGAGACCTAAAAACACCAGACAACTCAGAGACGTCCTCAGACTTGTCAATTACTGCAGAGACTGGATACCTAACATCTCATCCAAATTGGGACCCCTTTACGAGCTGACATCAAAAACACCCTTTCAATTGTCAGACGATAAATGGTCAATCAGGATTTGACTCAGGAACTCTCCAGAGCACCTGCTTTAGGTCTGCCCCACTATGACCTCCCCTTCTATCTCTTTTGCTACGAAAGCAAGGAGATCCTGAATCAGGTCCAAACAAAACACCTCTCTGCTGCTAAATTGACTAAGTTCGAAGTGGCTCTCCTAACACCTACTAACCTATCCTTGAGACGATGCACCGTGTTGAATCCGGCTTTGTCTTCTTCCTATTTATGAGGGCGAAGAGAAGGGGGGGATAGTGGTGCAGAAAACAACAATTTTCTTCTTCAATATGTTTTATTGTTTTTTTTAGGAATACAAGACATGCAAATATCACATAGTTACAGCTGTGTAAGGGAGCAACGTGTCGCCTGTACATAGGCGGCATTTCAACAGTAAACATAACCAATAGGGTGGGAGGTGTTGGAGGAGGGGGGGAGGAGACAATGCTGGTTGTTTTTTCAGGTGTGAGGTGGGAGGTGGGAGAGGGGAGAAGGAGCAAGAGGAGTAGAATGAGGTGGTGAGCGATAAAGAGAAGAGAGAAGAAATGGGAAAGTGGAGAAATGAAAGGATGGTGGCCACCACCCGGGGGGCCGCGGCGCCATGGGCGGTTAGCGAATGAGGGATTGCGTTATCGGATCAAGGGTGGATAGGAAAATGGAGGACCATGGGTCCCATATGGCATGGAATTTCCCATTTGTGTCCAAAAGTATGCTAGAGAGATGTTCGTTAATAAAGAACCCCTGTAAACGCTGTTGGAATTCAAGATATGGAATGGCTTGTTTCTTTCAGGAATGGGCTATTGTTTGTTTAGCCGCTAAAAATATGTAATTGGCCAATTGCCTTTGGGGGCCGCGTGAATTGTGGAATTTTAACATGGAGGAGGGCTTGCAGATGGAATAGAGGAGTCTGTAGATATTAGACCAGAATCTGGCCACAAATGGGCACGTCCACCAGATGTGCATCACGTCCCCCACGGCCTGGCAGCCTCTGAAGCATATGTTAGAGCAGGTCGGGTGAAGGTGGCAGAGGCGTGAGGGCACGAGATACCACCTAGAGAGCACATTATAGGCCGCCTCCTGGGTGGTAATGTTTCGAGAGCACCTGGAGATCGCACCCCAAATCGCCCCCCAGTCCTCCAAGGGCCTACTATGGTGCAGGTCCCATTGGCAATTTGTGACATACCGATGAGTGGAGGCGGAGCAGAGGGAGTTGAGCTGGGAGTAAAGGAGGGAGATAAGGTTCGGAGAGCTAGGGGTACGGAGGCATAGTTGTTCTTAGGATGTGAGGGATGGGCAGGCTGAGGAGCTGGGGAGCAGGGATTGAATCCAGTGCCTAATTTGGATGCATCGGAATATTTCCCGAGAGGGTGGTTGAGAGTTAGTCACTAAGGCATCCCACTGGAGCAACCTGGAGCCCTGTAGAAAATTATAAAGAGTGGAGTAACCGTGTGTGTGCCACCAAGTGAAAGCTGAAGGACTGTCCATCGCCGTAGGGAACATGGGGTTTCCTAGGAGGGTGGTGAGGGGATATTAAGGAGGCTGCATACTTAGTGGAATCCCATATCCGTAGGGTATGGGAGAGTACAGGGCTAAGGTGTGGAGGGCGGTGGGCAGGGGGGAGCCAGGGGATGGAGGAGAGTGTGCAAGGGTGCACATAGGGGATCTTCAGTAAGGTCCAGAGAGGTGGGTCGTTTGGAATGTGGAGGGCGGCAATGGGTGCTATCTGTGCGGCCTGATAATATTTTTTCAGGTCAGGGAGCCCCAACCCGCCCTGGCGGCGGTGGCAGAACATTGTTTTCCGTGCCACTCTGGGGCGTTTATCCCGCCATACAAAAGACATAATGTGGTTTTGCATGGATCTGAGGGCAAAATTTGGGATTGCTACCGGGAGGGTGCGGAAGACGTAGAGAGCTTTCGGGAATAGGGTCATTTTGACCGCATGAATGCGGCCCAACCAGGAGATGGGTACATTTTTCCAGGAGATTAGGAGGTTTTTGAGGGAGTGGAAAAGGGGGATGTAATTCATCTCGTATAAAGAATCATAGGACGGGGATAAATGGACGCCTAAGTATGGGAGAGCACGCTGGGCCCAAGTGAAGGTGAAGTTCCCAAAGGCCTCCAAAGTGTCGAAAAGAGATGGTAGGAAAATCAAGGGGTGAGTCAGGGAAAGGAGAATATCGTCAGCAAATAAACTAATTTTCGAGGAGAACTTGCAACATCCAGTCCTCGGATGGAGGGGTTATTACGAATCAGCATAGCTAGGGGTTCAATAGCAAGGATGGACAAAATGAGGGATAGAGGGCATCCCTGCCTTGTGCCTCGGGAGATTGAGAACGTGTCCGAGAAATGTCCCATATACATGACCCTAGCGGAGGGGTTTCGATAAATAGTCGTGAGCCACGTGCGGAAGGAGGGCCCAAAGCCCCATTTCGCGAGGGCATAATGTAGATAATCCCAGGACAGAGTGCTCAAATGCTTTGGTGATATCTAATGATAGAAGGAAGCCTGGAATGGATCTCTGTTTCATAAGATGTATTAGGTGCACCATCTTCCACGCTGTCCCCGGCTTGTCGGAGGGGTGTGAACCCTGTGAGAGTACAGGGTCCTATTTATTCTGTTTGCCACGATCTTCCCCAAGAGTTTGACATCTGTATTTAATAGCGATATTGGGCGGTAATTAGCCACTTCCATATCGTCCTTACCCGATTTGGGTATCATGGAGATATTTGCTGAAAGGGAGGATGAATGTAGGTGGGAACCTGATTTCAGGATGTTGAAAAGGCAGGTAAGGTGAAGGGCCAGTATATCTTTAAACTTTTTATAGTAACGATTTGAAAAGCCGTCCGGGCCCGGAGACTTTGCCGGTTTGAGGTTGGTAATTGAGGACAGAATTTCAGCTTCAGAAATATCAGCGTCTAAGGCGTCTGGATAGGAGGAGAGGAAGGCGGGGAATTGAAGGTCACCAAAGAGGCGGTCAGCGGCAGCCGAATCAAAGGGGGGGGGGAGTAAACTGAGGCTAGGTGGGCTTGGAAGAGTTTTACAATGTTAGCGGGGTTGGCCGTGACCCTATGGGGAGGAGCTCGGAGTTTGATCACGTGTTTAGGGGAAGGCATCATTCGGAGTTGTTTAGCCAGGCCGTGTTTATTAGCCCTCATGTAGAAGAATTGCTTATTCCAGCGTAGTTCCCTTTCTACTTTCTCATTAAGGAGCAAGTTAAGCTCTAACTTAGTAGAGTCCACCTGAGCTTTTAGGGACGCTGTGGGTGTGGATCTCCAGGCACTCTCCAAATCCAATAGGTCGTTGGTCAGAGTAGTTATTCTACCATCCCTGGTTCTCTTGAGATGTGAGGCTAGGTTTATCAGTTCACCTCAGATCGTGGCCTTATGGGCCTCCCAAAGGGAGATGGGAGAGGAGACCGATCCCTCATTCAGTTGGAAATACGCCAGAAGGGAGGAGCGAATTTTGGAGTGAGCGCTCTCCGAAGAGAGGAGGGACTCGTTCAGGTGCCAATTAGAGCGTAGAGGGCGGCCAGGGATGGCAGAGCATTCTACAGCGATGGGAGAATGATCCGACCAGGGTACAGAGAGGATGGTCGCCTTTCGAAAGGAGCTAAGGGAGCGCTGTGGGACTAGAAAATGATAAATCCTGCGAAAGACTGCATGAGGGTGGGAGTAGTATGTGTAATCTTTGGACGTTGGGTGCAATTTGCGCCAAAGGTCAATCATTCAGTGGGTGTCTAAGAGGGAGCACATCAATTTGGATTGAGCCGCGTCTTGCTCAGGGGGAGTGGTCCCAGAAAGAGGTGTGGTCCTGTCAACTGAGGGGTTCAGGACCACATTGGAGTCCCCAGCTAGGACGATCAGGCCTTTACCATGGTGAGAAATCTGCTGTAACAAATGGGAGAATAATTGGTGTCGGATGGTGTTGGGGGCGTAATAGGTCGCCAAGATGATGTCAATATCGTACAGAGAGCCCTGGAGGATAAGGTAGCGACTAGTGGGATCCACAATTTGTTTATGACAAATAAAAGGTAAATTAGGGCGGAAGGCTATTACCACGCCCCTCTTTTTCTCGCTAAAACATGCTGTGTAAAAGTGATTATAGCGTTTGCCTAGATGGCGAGGGCAAGAGGTGGTTGAAAATTTAGTTTCCTGTAAGAACAGGATATCAGCTTTGCATGAGTGGTAATATCCAAGCGCCTTAGATCGTTTACCTGGAGCGTTGAATCCTTGTACATTATGGGAAATAAGTTTCAGATCATGAGGAGAGGGGTAAGCGCGTAGGCGGGCCGGGGGTGGTCACCAGAGGAGAAGAGAAGGTGAGAGGTCAGAAGTAAAAGTATCAGAGGGGGGAGAGAAGTTGAGAATAGGAATGGGAGATTGTTTCGTGGAAGGGTTGTCCACATAGGACTAAACTGCATGTGGAGGGCAGTCATTGTGGGGTGGGGTTGTCCGCCTGGGCACCTGGGCCACCATGGGCCAGTCAGTACTGGAAGGGCAGATGGGGGTGAAATGGAGATCTGCAACACAACACTTAATAAGCAGATAAATGGGACCGCGACATAGGACTCAAGAGAAAGCACGCCATTGACTGTGAAGCCTAGCTAACACGAGCAAGTGCACGGGGATGGACATGAACAGGCAAGGGACAGTGGTGGCAGGGGATGGCAGTAGCAGGCTAGACAACACAGAGCTGCGTTTATGCAACGTCAGGCTGCCATGTCCCCGCCACGCTGAGAAGGACATCCATATATTCCACCACAATGAGACAGCATTAAAACATCCTAATAAAAAAAAACATTAATAAAGTGGGGCAATAAAGCCAGCGGTGGCGAAGAGGATCTTACATGTGACTCTGGAGTCTAGGTCCCATGGGGGTAACATCTCCGATCGGGAGACCCGGTTCCGTCAGGTAGTTGTGTGGGGAGGGGCGTGATGAGCCCGAGCTAGCAGTGGCAGGGGATGGGAACAAAGGCTTAAGCATTATAACCATTATAAGGCTATTGGCAAGCAAAAGTAAGATACAATATGTGCACACTGCCTGGGAGTGAAATGGAGACCGACCACACTACACTGTATACAGGCAAGTGGGTCATTGACGAAGGCCCCAAAGAAGTTTACACCATTGACTGTGAGTCCTATCTCAGCCAGGTAGGCGTCCGGAGAAGGGAAGGACAGGCAAGGGCTGGTGATGACAAGGAATGGCAGCGACAGTTCAGATAGTACGGGGCTGTGATTAGGCAATAGCGGGATGTCATACCGTCACATTGGTGATAAGGGCACCGGATTATTACACTTTAGTAAGAAACCATTTAATGGGGTGACACTATAGCATGGGAGTATGCAATCCCACCTTAAAAGTCACTCGGGAGCAAAGCCCAACACACTAAGGGGCAATGTTCGAGCGGTAGAGGAGGCAGTGGGGGACTTAGAGGTGGGTGAAACGGGATTCCAGGAAAGTCCCTTGGTCCAGGGAAGGGGATGAGAGCCTTGTAGTCTACCACTTGTCCACGGGAGTTGGAACACCAGGGTAAGGAGGGCAGGCTGGCTCAAACAGGGGTAAGTCTTGTAGCCGTTCCGGGAGATAACCGGTGAAAAGTTAAGGATACATCCCAGGCCGAACAGGGTGTCGATTGTCCGGACTTCCGTCACGGTCTAATGGAAGGGTGTGAACGCGGGATAGGAGATCCAGCGCTCCCAATCATGGGACTAGCACCAACAGCGGGGAGTCCATGGGCCGAGTTCCAACGGGAACTACAGTGATGGGGCTGAGATCGGCGTAGATTTCATAGTTGAAGCCTTGGAACGTCAGGGCGCGAGCATTTCTTGCAGCCTGGAACATGGCGTCTTTAGTGCGGTAGAAGGTGAACTTGAAATCACATCCCGAGGTAGGCCATCGGAGCGCTTCGGACCCAGGGAGCGGTGGATCCTGTCAAATTCCATGCGATCGATTGGGATTGCTGGTTGTAGCTCCTGGAGGAGAGCCGTAATCGTGGATGGTAGGTCTTCTATCCTCTCAGGTCCTCCAGTTTCGAGACCGCCATCGAAAGGTCTGCCTGGAGGGAGGTGAGGGCGGTGGAGTGCGCATTCACCACATGGGTCGTGTCATCTACCTTGGTCTCCAGGAGGTCAGTGTGGGAGCCCAAATCCCTGAGCTCCCTAGAAAGATTGGCAGAGATAGTGTAGGTAGCCATCTTGAGCTCCGACTGTAGCATGGCCAAGAACCGATCCAGGAGCTGGGTATCTCGTAGATGTAGCTCGGTGGGCTCCGGGGCCGGAGAGCGGGTGGTCGAGCTGCCCGGAGAGGAGGCAAGCAGGTGAGAGGGAGTCCCCTATGGTGACGGCCACTCTGGGTACAACGGAGAGGAGGCCATTGCACACGCGGTCGGGGTGGCGGCCTTTGCGCTGTTTGGAGTGGTGGCCTTTGCACTCCGTGCGGTGGAAGATCGCGTAGATTTGCGGGTATGTTGCGAGCAGGTGCTTCGTCTGCCCATGGGAGGGGGAGACCAGGTCCGGTAAGACAGTGGGGAATGGTGAGGTTGTTCCGCTGAAGATAGCTAAAGAAAAGCAGCCTTAGGTGCCCAGGGGAAGAGGAGCTGAATCAGCACACATCTGCCATGTTCAGCTGCTCAGGCCATGCCCCTGAATACAAAGATTTTCAAACATTTACTAACCATTCTAACCTCTCAATTTCCAATCAATTTTGCAACCTAGTAGGGAATCACGTTGAGGACCACCACGACTGCCTTTCTTTGATGGACCTTGAGTCAACAGCCATCAGTCTGGTGAAGGAGACCCCAATTCCAAACTCTAAAAACCTTTTTGTCGATAGTTCCAGGTATTACACCCCAGATGGTAAGCCACACACTGGATATGATGTAACTACAGTCAGTGAGATTGTGGAGAAAGGCTCTTTGAGCTCACACATGTCAGCACAGGAGGCTGAGCTATGGGCACTGGCAAGGGCTTGTGAGATCCACAAGGACCAGAGGATTAACGTCTATGCAGACTCTAGGTATGCTTTTGGAATAGCAAATGACTTTGGTCCAATCTGGAAAGATAGAGGGTTTTTGACTAGTTCTTGGAGGCCGGTGAAACATGCGGAATTGATCGATAGGCTGTTCGTTGCCTTCAGCCTACCACACGAAATAGCCATTCTGAAAGTAAAGGCACACACCACTGATAGGACCCTGGAGGCTGATGGGAACACTTTAGCAGATAGAGCTGCTAAAGAAGGTGCCCCTCTGTAGAGACCCTAATGCTGGCCATCCGTTCTGATGTGTCTCTTGAAGAGCTCAAGAAACTGCAGAGACAGGCAGAAATGTAGGAAAAGAGGAAGTGGACAGCTCTGGGGGCTACACAGGGTCCAGATGACATCTGAGGTCCTGGCAGCAAATGGTGTTTGCCAAGATCACTTTTTCCAATGATGGCCCGTTCGATTCATTATCCAGGGCATCAGTCAAATATGGTTATGTGTGCGCAGGTGGAAGAGCACTGGATTGTCCCTGGGTTCACTACCGCAGCAACAAACTTTGCAGCTTCTTGCCTGGTCTGTGCTTTGCACAACCCTGGTAGAACTGTAATACCACCAAAACGGCATTCACCCAAACCGGAATATCCCTTTCAGCGAATTCAGATAGACTACATCACGTTGCCAAGGAGTGGGCTGTACGAGCATGCTTTGGTCTGTGTGGATATGTTTTCCGGCTGGCCCATTCAATGCGCCAACGCCACTTCCACAGCAAAAAAGATCCTGTCTGAAATAGTGTGCTGCCTGAAACGATCGAGTCGGATTGCGGCTCTCACTTCACCGGTCAGATTTTTGCAGAAGTATGTAAAGCTCTTCACGTCAACCAGGGATTACATACCCCGTATCATCCTCCGAGCAGTGGGAAGGTTGAACGTCTTAATGGGATCATTAAGAACAAGATCTCAAAAATCATGGCCGATACTCAGAAACCATGGCCTGAATGTCTTGCTATAGCCCTTTATTCCTTCAGGAGTGCCCCCAGGCAGCCCCACGGGTTATCACCCTGCGAAGTTTTGTTTTGGAGTCCCCCAAAGACGGGATTGTACTACCCTCAACAGCTGTCATCTTTACATTCCCAGCTGATGGTGTATGTGCAGTCTCTGCAGAGGGAGCTCCAAAAAGTCCACCACCGGGTTCGGGAGTCTCTCCCAGACCCAGACTCAATAACCGGTGTTCATTCTATTCAACCACGAGATTGGGTCGTGCTAAAGAAACATCCGAGGACGGGACTAGAGCCAAGATATCTTGGGCCATTCCAGGTGCAGCTGACGACGCCAACCTCTCTGAAACTCGAACGACGAGACAACTGGGTCCACGCCAGTCACTGCAAGAAGTTGCTCAACTACGTCAAAGAATGAGGAGTATCATTTTCGTTTATTTGCTTAGCATTGTGTATTTTAGCAAGGGAAACAATAAAAAGCATCCCAATCTTTTGTTTAAAATGCACCTCCAACTAGCTAAGGCAGCAAACAGGACCAATTGGTGGCTGGGCTCTAAATCCCCACCTAGCCATTTTACCCCAGCAATGGCAGCCGTTCATGCTATATATGACATTCATATTGGCATGAAGAAGTACAAGAAATTAGCTAAGACCACTCGGAGACATTTGTTGATAGAACTTAACGATACATTCCTAGAGGGTAACATCAGTTATAGTTTTAATATTAGCTCTGGCTTTTGCGTCTCGCTTGCCAATCCTGTATGGGTGTCCGGGCAGCTAGGTGGCCTGCAGGTGTGTTTCAACATCAGCTTCGGTAAAGGGGATAGATTTGTGGGATCCGCCAGTTGTGAGAAAGCGCCCAAGGGGGGTTTCTGTGAATTCATAGGAGAGGAATGTTGTACCTGGATAGCGGACACTAGCGACAAGGTTCAGGCCCATATGGACAAGGTTAGCTCCTTGCAGGGCAGAGCTAGAGCTATAGCTACAGTAATGAGGGTTGGAATTCTTTTAAGGGTTTGGGAAGTTTCGGGGATTTCTTGTTCTCCATTGGTTCGTGGCTGAAGGAAGTAGGGATATACACACTTATGTTATTCTTGTTTCTGTTCCTTTTATACGCTGTGGTGAGATGTTCTTGTTGCCTGGTCGATCAAGTCACCCATGCCCGGGCGGATGACCACATCCTCATCGCTGAGACAAGACATCCTGAAGTCCAGCCCATGTATCGGATGTAAGGGCTCACGAGCCGACCAACTGAGTACACAACCCGCCACATCATGACTCCTTCTGAGCCACCTCCCGAAGAGCAGAACCTCCGAGTCAAGATTCGCTTTCAAGATTCATTTTCTTTACCAAAAGTCTACGTGTCAAGATCTGCGTGTCAAGATTGATCTCTTTGTCGTTTCCAACATCGTACAATATGTGAGAAAAGTCACCCTGTTTGTCCTAAAGAAGAAGAGGATCAAGATTCATCAAGGGACACAGGGAGCATATGACAAAGAGTAGGACTGTTGTGGAAATTTCATTATACGGACTTGTGTGGACATTTTATATAAGGGTGTGTGTGTGTTCTATTGGTTGTCATCTGTCTCCCTGTGTTGGATTTAACCGAGAGACGCTTTAGCAGGACGTACTTGGGTTGAATCGGAATTCGGATTCGGACAAAATTCGTTAGTGGTAGTTCGCTCGAACGTTCGTTTCGTTTCTTATTCGTTTCGTTCATATGTTCGTTCGTTTGCAGCAAAGTGACGTTTGAGGGGGAAAATGTTTTTCTTCAACGGATGAAACGAATAAGAAACGAAATGAACGTTCGAACGAACTACCGCTACCAAATTTCGGAAACGGAAATTTGGATTTGTTTGCATTCGTTATATCTGTAATTCGGAATTCGGATACATCCGAATGTCCGAATTTCCGAAAATTCGTCCGAATTTCGATTCGGAACGAAACGAATCGCACATGTCTAAAAAATACTACCCCTGCACAAATAAAATAATACACTCCTCATACACATAAAAAAATACTACCCCTGCACAAATAAAATAATACATTCCCCCCCTCCATACACCCATACACATAAAAAGATACTACCCCTGCACAAATAAAATAATACACCCCCCCCTTTTTACCCCCCACACACAGACATATACTGTATATAAAATAATACAATTCCCAGTGTCCCCCCCGCACACCTGCATGTAAAATACAATACAGAGCCCCCTCTCCAGCTTACCTTTTGCAGGGAGGAGGCTGTCAGGAGGCACAATCGCTGGTGATTGATTGGTAAGGACCTTACTAATCAATCAGAGTGTGGCACTGAAGCAGCTCTGCAGTCTGCATCCGACAAAGATGCAGACCGTGTAGCTGCTCCCACAAGTCGGGTACGCGGTCCTTGACCGCGTACCTTACTTGTGAGCTGGCTGCGGGCCACATAGTACCGTCTCGCGGGCCGCAATTGGGCCGCGGGCCGGTACTTTGAGCCCACTGTTTTAGAGCCTACCGCTAAATCAGCCTGGACCCAGTGAGTATATAATATAGGAGGAAAACCTTAATCTGTATCCACAATATTGTATTCCAAACTGCGTCCATATAAAAGACTTTATTAGGTTTTCAAATGAACCTTCATGCCCTCCTCAGGAACACAACATACTCAAATGCTTAGCTGTAGTTGGTGGCCTGCTTGGGCAGTGGGAGTCGCACAGCCCAGGCATTACTGCCACATCAGAGTTAATCTATCTCCCCCCCACTGATGATGGACAGGCCTGCAGGAGGGAGCAGAGTTACTAGAGGATTATAATTGGCCTCTCTGGAGTCCTCACTATGTCCCACTTATGGAAAACAAGAAGCAAAAGAAGAGTGTACCCAAGACATGGGAAACAAGAAACAGGCAGACCTGAAAGGAAGGTGCAGGCTACAGCAGACTTTGTGTTTATCTCTTCCACTGGCCAATGGATAGATTGGGACTAAGCATTATAGGCCACATGGTTGCCTGCATTCCTTTATAATTCAGTGACAATCATCTTTTTGATTGCTGTGAATATTGTCATAGTATTGGTTCTTTGCTCATTCTCCTAGTGCATTCTGGTAGGGCCCTTCAAAGGCAACTAAAGGAATAAACATTTGCTGCACTGTGCTTTTAAATAGGGTTGCACAGATACCAAGTACAGTACTCGGTACAAGTACGTGTACATGTACCGATACTTTTGAGCTCCAAGACTACACTAGAGAAAAATTAAAAAATTTGGAGGCAGCTGTCATGTGTAAGGAGCACCTGAAAGCCTTGCACTAAACTAGTACAAACCACAGAAGAACTTTCTTAAAAATAACAGCATGTCTCAATTCTATCAAAAAGCCAAAAAATTATGTTTGGGGAGAAAGCCATGCAAAATATTGTTTTTGTCCCTAAGCCAACTGTGCATCCAAGTCTACTAGTTTCTAGCATATACACAACCTGGTATTATAAAAAACATTTATTGCAAACTGCATATAACTGTTATATGGTTGTAGATCATTGCCAGTGGAGTTCATGGAAAGAATGGCTTCTAAAGAGTAGGCCTTGGGTACCAATGAGAAAGTAAAACCAGACAGGTTATGTTAAGATTGACTTAATGGATCCAGAAAGCCACACTAAACCAGTGGAACCTTCTTAAAATATAACTAAAGGCAGTGTAAACAAGTGCCAAATCCAATTGCTATGTACTGCACGTGCTATAACGTGCCCATACACTCTTTCGTTCGGAAATCGAACATGAATAGGCAGGTGATGTGTTTGTGGAGCCATTGAAATAGAAAGTGGGGGGGAGAGTATAAAAATAAAATTACTTAAACTAAACATAGATAATTTAAGCATAATGACGATTTCTTAAGGGACCGTAATATACAGGGGTACAGGTACTCCTAGAATGAGATCCTAATAGGTTGGACTTGATGGACTAATGTCTTTATTCAACCTCAAATACTATGTAACTATGTAACTATGAAATTGGCTCGCTACACCCCCTCCTGCCCCAGAATGCATGGAAGCTTTGAATATGTGATCCAGTGCGTTCTTGTCACGGAACTGTGACATGAACGTACTGGATGGTGTGAACGGGCCCTGAGGGATTCAACAATAGAGACAGATCTGTCAATCCAGAAAGCAGTGGACCTGACTAGGTGTTGCCAGATGCTAGTTGACAAGCTACAGGCTTGTGAATTAGTGGCTACAATGCTGATAGACACGCATGCTGCAACATTTTTACATCACACTAGAGTGCAAGCAGGTGCAGCCTATATGAAAATGGCAACTCCTCTCTTAACCATTCTTAACCCCTGCAGTGGGGCTACTGCAGGGGTTAAGAATGCGTCCTCAAATGCTATACACTGTGTATAGAATGTGATGACTAGAGGATCCTTAGACTGCTGCAGTGGAGGAGGAGCGAGGTGGAACAGGCCAGTCAGAGCAGGTCCGCTCCGAAGATCAGGTACTTTTTTTTTAACCTAGAAACATAATGCACTTAACTATTGCAGTGTAGGGGATTGTTTCCTCCCCAGAGTTCTGCTTTAAAACAAAATGTATCAACATATATCACTTCCATCACAAATCTCGAAATGGAGGGACTTTTTTGCTTGTTTAAAGCAGAACTCCAGTCAACAATTTTTATTAACCCCTGCAGTGGGGCCACCCTCACACTTAAAGGCTTAACTGCTTGTTTGTGTCTAGGGACTAAAATAAAAGTTATACTCACCCAAACCTGGGATCCAGCCCGCTGTAACATCGTTCCATCCAGCCTCTCTCCTCCCATGCTGCAGCAATGGTATGTCCCTCATTGCCTCACGTCCAATACACAGTGCATTGGATGTGATGACTCAAGGATTCTTAGACTGCTGCCATCTCGCATACGGAGGCGATCCGGGCTGGCTGGATCAGGCAGACGCGGCCCACTAATCAGGCATGTTAGAGGCCGCCCAACTACAGAGCCGCATCTGCTGCGGGTGAACTGGCAGTTTTAGCCATAGCAGAGCCCCATTAATAACCAGGGGGCCCCACACTAGGGTCCAGGAAGCCCCCATTAACAACCAGGGAGCAACCACTGGCCACCACAGAGCCACCACTAACCACCAGGGTCCAGGAAGCCCCCACTAACCACCACGGAGCCCCCACTGGTCACCACAGAGCCCCCACTAACCACCAGGGACCCCCCACTAACCACCAGAGTCCAGGAAGTCCCCACTAACCCCCAGGGAGCCCCCACTGGCCACCACAGAGCCCACACTAACCACCAGGGAGCCTCCACTGGTCACCACAGAGCCCCCACCAACCACCAGGGAGCCCCCACTAACCACCAGGGAGCCCCCACTGGCCACCACGGAGCCCCCACTGGCCACCACAGAGCCCCCACTGGCCACCGCAGAGCCCCCACTGGCCACCACAGAGTCCACACTAACCACCAGGGTCCAGGGAGCCCCCACTGGCCACCACTAATAACCACCACGGAGCCCCCACTAACCACCAGGGAGCCCCCACTGACCACCACAGAGCACCCACTAACCACCAGGGAGCCTCCACTGGCCACCACAGAGCCTCCACTGACCACCGGGGTCCAGGAATCCCCCACTAACCACCAGGGGCCAACACAGAACCCCCACTAACCACCAGGGTCTTGGAAGCACCCACTAACCACCAGGGAGCCACCACTAACCACCAGGGAGCCCCCACTGCCCACATATGAGCCCCCACTAACCACCAGGGAGCCACCACAGAGACCCCACTAATTATCAGGGAGCCCCCACTGACCACCACAGATCCCGCACTGACCAGCAGAGAGCCCCACTGGCCACATGGCAGTCCGCATTGGCCACCTGAGAGCCTAATTAGGGAGCCACCTCTGCTACACCCGCACGCACCTGTGAAACTCTCTGGACCCCTGGTGAGTGCCTGCACAGCCCAGCTGAGAGCTTAAACTGACCTCCTGAGAACCCACACAAACCTCCTGACACCCTGGAGACATCAGGCGGTGAACCTGGAGCAACATAGAGTATATAGTTTTATATTATTCTGTATTATGTATTGCTGGGATTTGTAGTTCTCCATAGCTGTTTTTATTCTTTATTGCTATACAATGTATTTCTGAGATTTATAGTCCTCTATAGCTGATGCCATTCTGCATTGCTGTATAATGTATTGCTGGGAATTGTAGTCATCTATAGCTGTTGGTATTCTTTATTGCTGTACAATGTATTTCTGAGATTCATAGTCCTCTATAGCTGATGGTATTATTCTGCATTGCTGTATATTGTGCTGAGATTTGTAGTCCCTCTACAGCTTGGAGTTATGGTAGAACTACCAGGGTCGCAGCAGTCGTATAGGCGCACAGCACTGATGAGGCATCCCTTCACTATCGGTGTGTTTTAACTTTCCTCAACCCATAAATTTCTCTACCGCGTTACTTCCAGGTGTGCATGTCATGAAGAAAGAGGGTCTGATTCGGATGACTCGACCGCACTGGAAGCGACACAGTGGAGAAATATTATAGGATCGAGAAAAATTATAGAATCCTGACTTTGACACTGTCTGGCCCCTCCCACTATCCTCCCACAGCTCCCAGTCCAGAAGCATGGACAGCCAGCGGCGGTCTACAGTGGGTGAGAGTGCCTAAGTACCAGACATGGAGCGCTGTAAGGCCAGAACCAGGTAGGGAGCCCAGTGGGAGGAGAGTGCCATCCCCCAGCCAGTCACCCCTTTCATGTACTTCCTAGTGAGTCCTCACATCACACGACCATTCACACTAGCGTTACATGGATGGCAAAAGTAGCAGACAGGGGCGGGGAGAAGGCGGAGGAAGAGGCAGAGCGGGAGAGGGGCCAAGTTGCTGCACCATAGGCCTCTGGGTTGTACTTGCCCCCTGGGCTAGAAGTTGCCAGCCAGCCCCTGCTGTATTCCGCAACTGCCGGACGCAGAGAGCTGATTTAATTGCGGATGGCATTGGCGCCGGCCATTGCGGTATGCAGGATTGTGGGTGGTTTTGGACTACATGTCGCAACAGCGGGGTGCTAATGTCATCCGCAATTAAAACAGCTCTCGGCGCCCAGCGGTTGCGACATGCAATGACAATTATTAGTGCCCCCCCAGTTCTGACTGTTGTATCTTATGCGCCCCCCCTACATATTGTTCCTAGAGTTGCCACTGCTTTTACCTGCTGCATTACTTAGTGAGCCACTGGACAAAAGTATAGTTTATGCCTTCAACACCAATCTGAAAAAACTTGTTGTGTGACAGGCAGAAAAAGAGATGGAGCAAAACCTCTTTTAATTGGTTTCACGTTCATAGTTCAGGTCAGGAGAATAAATGGATATGTGGTTTTAGCTTCTCTAATTATTCTGGGACTGCGATTCTACTCAAGACAGTTAACTCCCGGACAATGTCTTTTCCCAGAGGAGCAGGTATCTCCTGAAACAGGAAGTGTCAGACAAAAGTGGAGAGCTGTGTTGGAAAAGAGGAGCAGGGGTTGTGAGGGAGAAAATCTTTGTCTCAGTGGAAATCCCCATGTAAAACTGCCAGACAAGAATTTCCAAAAGAAACAAATCTTCCCAAATATGCAACACACAATAATGACAAGTCTGTGGTCTTGATTAGCAAAAATGTTTTAATATGACCCCTGCTCAAATTTTTCAAATGTTTTACTGAGTAACTAAAGTGGAACTCCAGGCAAGTGATTTACACTGTTGAAATACATTGCTAACCAGGAAATAAGCATGCCACTTGTCTGGCTGTGCAGTGTGGCAGAGATGAGTACATTGCTTGGCTGCACACAAATACAATTTATTTGCCAGGTGAAAAAGTAGATGTATCCATTGACATTTCAACAGTATATATATACACTATATTGCCAAAAGTATTGCATGTGTGATAGGAACCTTAGAATGTAAGCTCCTTGAGGTCAAGGACTGATGTGAATGTGCACTATGTAAAGCGCTGTGTAAATTGTCAGCGCTATTTAAATGCTTGTAATAAATAAACATTTTGGACTATACATACTTTGTGAACATATAACCTATTTCTATTTTGCATCATGTTTGATTGTGCTTGTATATAGTTTTTTTTCTATGCTTATATTCACTCAGGTCTAGATCTTTGCACCTTGAGGAGGATATCTTGCGTTTGGCCAAGAACTGTTGTTTTAATGTGCTTCAGTCACAGTCTTTATTAGTAACCTAATTGTGTTCGGGCCGGTCCACTATGCCCGATAGCCGTCTCCGAGTAGAGCTGGCATTGCACACAGTAGACACTAGAAGGCACTGGTGGGGGAGGGCGGATAAACACCTCACCCAGCTCTCTCTACTCTGTGCTCTCACCGGAGCTTGCTGGTGTTGTTCTTGCACTGTCCTGGCCGAGATATTTACATATGAATGGGCCGCTGTGATTTGCATATCAATAAACCGTGACCTATTCATATGCAAATATTGCGGCTAATTCATATGCAAATCAATGCCTGGATATAGTTACAATTTAGTATGAAATGTGGCAAGCGGCCCCCATGAGAGAAAAAATGTGTACAGTGGCCCCCGAGACAGAAGAGGCGGGGGGCGAAGACGCAGGAGGCGGGGGGGCAGAGACACCGACGGGGGAGGTGTTCCCGAAGCTCCTGTCGTGACGCGAAGATGACAAGGAAGCCATGTCGGGTGCCGAGGATGAGGAGGCCGTCCAGTCGGGCGCCGAGGACAAGGAGGCCGTGTTCCAGGTCAGGCCGTGCAAGGTAAGAGGACTGTGTTGGCAGAGCCCAGCATAGATTCTGCACAACCCACCAAAGAGTGTCAGGTGTGCTGTGCAATACCCTTTGGTGGGCTCTGCAGGATCTGTAGGGGGCTTTGTCCGTTCTCAGGGGGTCTCTGCAGGATCTGTGGGGGGCTTTGCCGGGTCTCAGGGGCTTTGCAGGATCTGTGGTGGGCTTTGCAGGATCCATAGGGGGCTCTGCAGCCTGAAAAGCCCACCACAGATCCTGCACAGCCCCCTGAGACTGCAGGGTCTGTGGGGGGCTTTGCCGGGTCTCAGGGGGGCTGTGCAGGATCTGTGAAGGGCTCAGCCAGGTCTCAGGGGGGCTTTGCACGATCTGTGGAGGGTTCTGCAGGGTCTATGGTGGGCTCTGTCGAGTCTCAGGTGGGCTTAGCAGCCTGAGACCCTGCAGAGCCCACCAGCGATCCTTCATAGCCCACCTGAGACCACGCAGAGCCCACCACAGACCCTGTAGAGCCCACCACAGACCCTGCAGAGCCCACCTGAGACCACAGCCGGGTGGTGTAAATGCAGTGTGTG
>NW_017307673.1:312681-315064 GCF_000935625.1 Nanorana parkeri | reverse complement strand
CAGTGGCCCCCGAGACAGAAGAGGCGGGGGGCGAAGACGCAGGAGGCGGGGGGGCAGAGACACCGACGGGGGAGGTGTTCCCGAAGCTCCTGTCGTGACGCGAAGATGACAAGGAAGCCATGTCGGGTGCCGAGGATGAGGAGGCCGTCCAGTCGGGCGCCGAGGACAAGGAGGCCGTGTTCCAGGTCAGGCCGTGCAAGGTAAGAGGACTGTGTTGGCAGAGCCCAGCATAGATTCTGCACAACCCACCAAAGAGTGTCAGGTGTGCTGTGCAATACCCTTTGGTGGGCTCTGCAGGATCTGTAGGGGGCTTTGTCCGTTCTCAGGGGGTCTCTGCAGGATCTGTGGGGGGCTTTGCCGGGTCTCAGGGGCTTTGCAGGATCTGTGGTGGGCTTTGCAGGATCCATAGGGGGCTCTGCAGCCTGAAAAGCCCACCACAGATCCTGCAGGATCTGTGGGGGGCTTTGCCGGGTCTCAGGGGGGCTTTGCAGGATCCATAGGGGGCTCAGCAATTTAATTTTTCAAATTGATTCGGCTGTGTTAGGTCCCACACAGCAGCCTCCTGGTGAACCACGTGGCCCCTTCTTACAGGGTTTCCACAGGCTGCCTATCTTTCCCTCCTGAGGCCCTTTGCCCGAGACTTCGGGCTGGTACCCCGGAGCAGGGCGGCAGCAATCGTATGTACCAAATTCATATACTATTATTCTGCATTGCTGTATAATGTATTGCTGGGATTTTTAGTCCTCTATAGCTAATGGTATTCTGCATTAGAGTGTAAGCTCCTTTGTACAGAGGCTGATGTGACTGGCTGATGTGACTGCTCTGTACAGCACTGTGGTATACGTCAGAGCTATATAAATGTATAATAATAGTGTGTGACTGTGCGGGGGACATTAGAGTGTTAGCTACTTTAGTGCAGAGAATGCCAGGGGGTTGGAGGGCCAGTGAGATTCGATTCTCTATAGCAATATGTCTGTGAAGGTTCTCATTCATCCAGGTCATGGAATAGCTATAAAAAATAATTCAAGGCAACTGGACTTGCTGTATTTTTCTTGAAGATGTTTCACTGGCCATCCAACCAGCTTTCACGATTCAGAAATTTCAGAAATTTCCAGTTGCCTTGACTTATTTTTTACAGATATTCTCTATAGCAAGCTTCCTATATTGTTGCAAGGTTTGTGTATTGGTTATAGCAAGGCTTGTGCGTCAGCTGTAGTCCTCCGGTACTTATTAGTGGCCGCCCCTGCTCCTCGATTGCGCTTCGGTGTTTGGCTCCGCCCCCTGTTGTGAGGGGTGGGGCCTGTTGGTGGTCACAAGATTGGGCTGCTCAGTCTAAAATGCCCGGGCCTAATTTTTGTCCCAGCCTGGCCCTGTTAGTAACTGTGCCCATAACTGACCACATAAGTCACATTAGCTGTAATTTGGCAGTAAAATTGGCACCTCTATAGAGTTTAAGGAAGTATGCTACTGTGCTATTCTAATACAGGTCATGCAAGGTGCTTCTCCAAGTCAGAAATAAGGCTGTGGAGAGCATAGGCAGCATGCAACTGTAGCATTACCCCCAGAAGGGCCACAGTAATATACAGGTCTTCTGTTCCACACCAGTGATGACTCACCCTTACCTGGACACAAGTGACACCAACACACTGTTTAGAATATTTAAATGGGCTTTATTAAAACTAGCAATAAGCCCTGGAAAATAAATAAACTGGTTAACAGAATTGACAATATCAAAAACAGTGATGCAATACAACAGCTCAGCAAAGTAAACAGGATTGGCGTTCGTTCACTTTAACCGCCAGTGCAAGGCCTTGCCTGAAATGCACTGAACAAGTGGTGAATGAAACTGTCAGTTACACAACACAGAAATAGCATTCAAGTACCAAAAGAAATACGACTGACTATAACAACCTACTGTATCTAGCTCCTGTAGGTCCTAGCTAACCACTGGCCAGTGGGAATTCTACACACAGAGTCTGCTAGCGTCGGGGCCCCTCAATTCTGTGGTTGAGTACTCAGCCTCTTGCAAAACAGTATTTGTAATCCACAGGATGGAAAGGGGTATCTTCACAAAGTGCCACAAGAGTAACAAACATGAACAGATGCAGTAATCCACCTTCAGCAAGAGCTGCTTTGGCAGTTAACAAGATCTAGAAGGAATAGGCAAGACCAATTTGCCACAAAGATGGCAAAAGATCTCTCACCATTTACAGGCCCGGATTTCCCACAAGGCCACCGAGGCCGGGCCTCGGGGCGGCAGAGCGCAGAGGGCGGCAGCGGTGACCTTGTGGGAAGTTGCGGGCTCCGGTGTAAGGTGTCCGCCGGCCGCAAACTACGGAGCCGGTGGGCGGAGCCTCGGGCCGCCCCGTCGTGATTGGACGGT
>NW_017307673.1:299192-310828 GCF_000935625.1 Nanorana parkeri | reverse complement strand
CAGTGGCCCCCGAGACAGAAGAGGCGGGGGGCGAAGACGCAGGAGGCGGGGGGGCAGAGACACCGACGGGGGAGGTGTTCCCGAAGCTCCTGTCGTGACGCGAAGATGACAAGGAAGCCATGTCGGGTGCCGAGGATGAGGAGGCCGTCCAGTCGGGCGCCGAGGACAAGGAGGCCGTGTTCCAGGTCAGGCCGTGCAAGGTAAGAGGACTGTGTTGGCAGAGCCCAGCATAGATTCTGCACAACCCACCAAAGAGTGTCAGGTGTGCTGTGCAATACCCTTTGGTGGGCTCTGCAGGATCTGTAGGGGGCTTTGTCCGTTCTCAGGGGGTCTCTGCAGGATCTGTGGGGGGCTTTGCCGGGTCTCAGGGGCTTTGCAGGATCTGTGGTGGGCTTTGCAGGATCCATAGGGGGCTCTGCAGCCTGAAAAGCCCACCACAGATCCTGCAGGATCTGTGGGGGGCTTTGCCGGGTCTCAGGGGGGCTTTGCAGGATCCATAGGGGGCTCAGCAATTTAATTTTTCAAATTGATTCGGCTGTGTTAGGTCCCACACAGCAGCCTCCTGGTGAACCACGTGGCCCCTTCTTACAGGGTTTCCACAGGCTGCCTATCTTTCCCTCCTGAGGCCCTTTGCCCGAGACTTCGGGCTGGTACCCCGGAGCAGGGCGGCAGCAATCGTATGTACCAAATTCATATACTATTATTCTGCATTGCTGTATAATGTATTGCTGGGATTTTTAGTCCTCTATAGCTAATGGTATTCTGCATTAGAGTGTAAGCTCCTTTGTACAGAGGCTGATGTGACTGGCTGATGTGACTGCTCTGTACAGCACTGTGGTATACGTCAGAGCTATATAAATGTATAATAATAGTGTGTGACTGTGCGGGGGACATTAGAGTGTTAGCTACTTTAGTGCAGAGAATGCCAGGGGGTTGGAGGGCCAGTGAGATTCGATTCTCTATAGCAATATGTCTGTGAAGGTTCTCATTCATCCAGGTCATGGAATAGCTATAAAAAATAATTCAAGGCAACTGGACTTGCTGTATTTTTCTTGAAGATGTTTCACTGGCCATCCAACCAGCTTTCACGATTCAGAAATTTCAGAAATTTCCAGTTGCCTTGACTTATTTTTTACAGATATTCTCTATAGCAAGCTTCCTATATTGTTGCAAGGTTTGTGTATTGGTTATAGCAAGGCTTGTGCGTCAGCTGTAGTCCTCCGGTACTTATTAGTGGCCGACCCTGCTCCTCGATTGCGCTTCGGTGTTTGGCTCCGCCCCCTGTTGTGAGGGGTGGGGCCTGTTGGTGGTCACAAGATTGGGCTGCTCAGTCTAAAATGCCCGGGCCTAATTTTTGTCCCAGCCTGGCCCTGTTAGTAACTGTGCCCATAACTGACCACATAAGTCACATTAGCTGTAATTTGGCAGTAAAATTGGCACCTCTATAGAGTTTAAGGAAGTATGCTACTGTGCTATTCTAATACAGGTCATGCAAGGTGCTTCTCCAAGTCAGAAATAAGGCTGTGGAGAGCATAGGCAGCATGCAACTGTAGCATTACCCCCAGAAGGGCCACAGTAATATACAGGTCTTCTGTTCCACACCAGTGATGACTCACCCTTACCTGGACACAAGTGACACCAACACACTGTTTAGAATATTTAAATGGGCTTTATTAAAACTAGCAATAAGCCCTGGAAAATAAATAAACTGGTTAACAGAATTGACAATATCAAAAACAGTGATGCAATACAACAGCTCAGCAAAGTAAACAGGATTGGCGTTCGTTCACTTTAACCGCCAGTGCAAGGCCTTGCCTGAAATGCACTGAACAAGTGGTGAATGAAACTGTCAGTTACACAACACAGAAATAGCATTCAAGTACCAAAAGAAATACGACTGACTATAACAACCTACTGTATCTAGCTCCTGTAGGTCCTAGCTAACCACTGGCCAGTGGGAATTCTACACACAGAGTCTGCTAGCGTCGGGGCCCCTCAATTCTGTGGTTGAGTACTCAGCCTCTTGCAAAACAGTATTTGTAATCCACAGGATGGAAAGGGGTATCTTCACAAAGTGCCACAAGAGTAACAAACATGAACAGATGCAGTAATCCACCTTCAGCAAGAGCTGCTTTGGCAGTTAACAAGATCTAGAAGGAATAGGCAAGACCAATTTGCCACAAAGATGGCAAAAGATCTCTCACCATTTAAAATTGAAACTAGCCACGCCCCAAGGCCAGGTTCCACAATACGCGCGTATTGTGGAACCTGGCCTTGGGGCGGCAGGGGGAGTAAATCCGGCCCTGACCATTTAGATGCAGTTCATGCACTGAGTGGCCAGTTTATTATGACCACCTGACGTTTGTAGGCAAATTAGCTATAATTAACTATAATTTTGTGCTGAAGTTGCTAGAGGGCCAGACCATTATAAATAGGGAAGCAGGTTGTTTAGTAGAAGTGATTTTTTTCTGAAGATATGGGTAAACAACGCGATTTAACAGCCTTTGAACGTGGGATGATTGTTGGCGCGAGCCATGGAGCGAGTATCAGCAAAACAGCAGAATTCGTTAAATGTTCAAGAGGGGCTCATTGTTAAAGTGTTTAAAGACTGGACTGTCAGCCGAAAATCTGGGTCTGAACGTGCGAATTGTGGCCGTCAGCGACTAGTCAATGTTAGGGCAGAACGCAGGGTGGCAAGACTGGCACAAGACAACAGAAGGGCAACAGTGCAGTGTCAGATTCCTCGCATCACCTTTCAACATCTCGTAGAGTCACGAGGCGGCCCAATTAAGTTATCTCGTGGAGTTATCTCGTGGCCCAACAAAGTACTGATGGGGTGGTAATAATAATCTGGCCACTCAGTGTACATCTTCCTTGCAGCAATTGATAGCTTGATAACTGTCTTAGCCTACTGGATGATGATGGCTGCAGAACAGAAATTCGCCTCTAGATGTCACTGCAGTGTTAGCACATCTTCAGAGATCAAGTAAAAGGGTAGCAAAGCATACTGAAACTCCTCTCTCAAGCCTGCACCTCCCTTTACAGGTCTCCACAGGAATCACAGACTCTGGCAGTGCACAAGAGACAAAACACAAGGGACACTTCCTCCCGTCTGTCTGCAGCATACCAATCTGTCTCTCTCCCCGTGTCTGTGGTTCCAAAAAAAAAACGTCTCCCCGTGTCTCTCTCCCTTTCCATCTGATGAGCCGCCTCTTGTCAGGTGGTGGGCATGGCTAAAAGGCTGACAGTCAATCAAAGCTCTCCTGGGCTGCTATCCAATCAAGTCCTTCCTTGCCTTTGTTGTTAGGGGTGGGCTTTCTTCTTAGCTACAGCAGTAACCAATCCAAGAACAGTCCTTCAGCTGCAGCCAATAGTCTCTCCTTCATCTGTGGGCTGTCAGTCTAGCCAGATAAAACCAGTGCAGTGTTTCAGAGAGCAATACTCTGCATTTGCTACATGAGCAATACTCTGCCTGTGCTACACAACAAAGTAATTCTCTTGGGGTGTCACCCTGTAAGCTATATCTCTAGATAGCACAGGGAATTAAGCAGCACATTTGATTTTACTATATCTAGAGGTTGCTTACTCATGTGGGTTTTTTGTTGTCACCATTGACTATCAATAATGCATTGTGTACTATATTTTTAGCGAGGAACCTGGTATAAACGACTCAATCAATTGTATTTGTTTTTTTTATAGTTTGAGTTCCCATTCCAGCATAGTTTTCTTCTGTCCATATATATAATATAATAAATATTGAAGGTTTCTCTATGTCACTGTAATTAGAGATTATCACAATAGGGAATCTATGAGAAATAGAAAAGAAAAGAAATGTTTCTGATATGATTCTGTATATATATGTACTTATTTTGTTATTATATTACTATCATGCAAATACCTTCACCCAAAGTGTAGCAAATACTGTTGATTGATCGCAACAAAATAATATTTTCATCGATACATTGTAATTGCTATATAAGTTGCGTCTTAGACAAGGAGATAATATATTTTGTATTGATAAAATAAAAAGTTAATTAAATCTAATTGACATGCTAAGTGTATTTAAACCAGTCAACCTTGACCTATCGTTTACCACGCCCTTCTGACGAAGCCCCGGTGGGGGTGAAACGCGTCAAGATTTGGCGTGCTTGTATGGATGGCCTCGGTAACAGATACCCCTCATGGAAACTAATTCGTTCTTAAACAGAACAACACACCGAACAACAATTCGGAATATTTCCAGTTGGCCATCTCATTGTCATACTGTATAATCATGGATTGATGGAATTGATAGTCCTCTATTGCTGGTTGCCATTTGCCATTGCTGAATAATCATGGTTTGAGCTACAGTTCTTCATAGAAACTGCCATTAAATCATTAGTCTGTATTGTTTTAGAAAAAATATCACATGTCCCTTTAAGAAAACGTATCAGTAATTGGTATCGGCAAGTACCTGAGGGGAATACTTGTACTTGGTCTTAAAAACATGGTATCGGGACATCCCTAGTACCTATTGCTGATGTAATGGTGGTCGGACTAGAAACACCTTGCCTTTGTTTACCCAGGGATTTCCAATACCATAAAATGCTAACTTTGAAAAACTTTTGTTGTTGAAGTGAGTACCTGAGCTGAAAATCAAGATCTGATGTTCTGCATTTCAAACTTTCAGTTAAAGTTTCTGAGCATTCGTTGTTTGCGTGTATTCCTTGTCTCTCGTGGTGCTAACAAACAATATGCATATTGGGGTCTGTCAGCTTGGAAATGGAAGCTGTGCAAGAAGTAAATTGTGCAGCAGCCATATAAAGTGACAGAACTAAAAGAGAACCGCATACTTCTCAGGTCTGGTGGTCTGATGCCCCGAAGAGGAGTAGGAATAGATGAGGCTTTTGGAGGAGGATGTGTGACTTATTCCGAGATGAACTGAGAGACTAATGAGTGAAATTTGGTCTGTGTCTGCAAAGGTAACTCACTTATTCAGAGAGTGCACAGAGTGTTGCATAAAGTAGCTTGGAAACATTGGTTAAAATATGAGGTTTAGAAGACATATACTGTATGTCAGATGCTTTCCCCTAATATCTTCAGGTAAAGCAATTAGGGCTTAGCATTGAAAGTATCTCACTCTCCAGGAATAGGGCTTTATAGGTAGAGTACTCTCGGCGCAGAGATGGGGGGCCCGCTGGCCGCTGGGTACCGATCCGGCTCTGGGCCCCCTAGAGCCCCAAGGCCCTGGTGCATCCGCACCGCCTGCACCGGCGGTAGTTCCGCCACTGGTTGGGAGTAAACTGGCATTGTAGAGAAATTAGATGTCAGAGAAAAGCAGGTGTTGGTGATGGGCAGATGTCTCCTGTTTGAAGCGCATTCCTTCGCCATCTTGCCAACATTACCAACACTTGCTAGCGTAAAAGGTATGAAGCAGAATATATTGCCTTCATTTTATTTCCCAGATGCACCAAGAGTTGGTGGTAAAATAGGTTGCAGATAATTGTCAGTTATCTGTAGACATGTAAATTTTGTTTAGTTCTGAATAGATATTCGTACCCATTTCGCTAAATTCAGATGTATCCTAATTTCTGAATTTGAACGCGTCCGCATGCAAATGAATCCGAATGTGTTTTTTTTTTTTAAACAAAAATCCGTATCAATCCGAATTTCGTACAAAATTAAACTAAATCAGACATGTTCTCTGGCCAATCAGATGGGGTTTTTTTTAGCTGTTGGAGTCATGTGACCTGTTGTGTGTTGTTGGTGGTGGATGGATGGTGGTACCCACGGGTCTACTGATGTTGGCTGATATCGCAGAAAGTGGATGTGCCCATACTCTTTTATCCTGACTGATCGTCAGATGTGAGTGCTCGCTCACACTTACACTCACCATCTTGTCGCCTCGGATGGACTGAGGCATTGGTTGTTACTTCTCTAACCCTCGTTTGACATATGCAGCTGCATCTTGCTGCCCTGAGTACTGTCTGTCAGTACTCACAGTTTTTACAACACCTGGTTAGGTTACTGTTGACTTGTTCCTGTTGTTTTTTTCCTTTTTTTTTTCCCCACTCTTCCCTCAGGATGGTTACTTCACGATTTTGCTGACTCCGACTCCAACCATGATCTGGTAAATGGAGTGTTTATCGTATCATTGGGATTGACCTCTCTTTTACCCTGCTGTTCTATTATCGGTAGAGACATACTCTCATGGAACCCATCTAAACACTGTTATCTTCAAGATGAGTATTAAAATCCTCTCACTAAATGTTAAGGTGCTAAATAGTCCCTTTAAGAGGTCCCAACTCTGTAACAAAACTAAAATACATTCTTGCGATATCTTATGTGCCCAAGAAACCCATTTTTGTAAGGATAAAGCGCCTACTTTTCGACACAAAAGGTTTCCTCTTGTTTTTTTTTTCTAATTCTTCAACAAAGAAAAGGGGTGTCCTGATTGCTTTTGTGGAATCAATTTCTTTCCAGCTCCATGATTCAGTTATTGATCAAAATGGTATATTGATCATACTAGTTTGTGAGTTGAACTCCGTTTGCTATACTTTGGTAAATTTGTATTCACCTAATGCTAATCAACATTCTTTTCCTAAAGTGCTTTTGCCAAAAATGTGTTCTGTACAGAGGGGCCACCTGCTTCTATGAAGAGATTTTAATTTAATCTCAGGTCTATCCTTGGATGTATCTAATATTATTCACCTATGTAGGCCATTTATAAGTAAATTCCTCTCAAAAGAGGAATTGTATGAGGTTAGCTGTGTAATGTAGAGGTCAGTATGTAACCCAGTGCAGAGGTCAGCATTTAGTATGTAACGCAGTGCAGAGGTCAACGGTCAGTATGTTACGCAGTCAGCATGTAACGCAGTGCAGAAGTCAGTATGTAAGCAGTGCAGAGGTCAGTATATAACACAGTGCAGTGGTCAGTATGTAATGCAGTGCAGCGGTCAGTATGTAATGCAGTGCAGAGGTCAGCGGTCAGTATGTAACCCAGTGCAGAGGTCAGCTGTCAGTATGTAACCCAGTGCAGAGGTCAGCGGTCAGTATGTAACCCAGTGCAGAGGTCAGCATGTAACGCAGTGCAGAGGTTAGCTGTGTAATGTAGAGGTCAATATGTATCCCAGTGCAGAGGTCAGCGTTCAGTATGTAACGCAGTGCAGAGGTTAACGGTCAGTATGTTACGCAGTGCAGCAGTCAGTATGTTACACAGTGCAGCGGTCAGCATGTAACGCAGTGCAGAGGTCAGTATGTAACGCAGTGCAGAGGTCAGTATGTAACGTGGTGCAGCAGCCAGTATGTAACGTGGTGCAGAAGTCACTATGCAATTCAGTGCAGATGTCAGCATGTAACGCAGTGGTCAGTAATGCAGTGCATCAGTCAACATGTAACACAGTGCAGCAGTCAGCATGTAATGCAGTGCAGCGATCAGTATGTAAAGCAGTGCAGAGGTCAGCAACGCAGTGCAGCAGTCAGCGTGTATCACAGTGCCGCGGTCGGTAGGTAACGCAGTGCAGAAGTCAGCATGTAACGCAGTGCAGCAGTCAGCATGTAACACAGTGCAGCAGTCAGTAACACAGTGCAGCAAGCAGCATGTAACGCAGTGCAGTAGTCAGCATGTAACACAGTGCAGCAGTCAGTAACATATTGCAGCAGTCAGCATGTAACGCAGTGCAGCAGCTAGCATGCAATGCAGTGCAGAGACCAGTGGTCAGTAACGCTAGTGCAGCATGTAACGCAGTGCAGCGGTCAGTATCTAACGCAGTGCAGCAGTCAGCATGTAACGCAGTGCAGCAATCAGCATGGAATGCAGTGCAGCGGTCAGTAACACAGTGCAGAAGTCAGAATGTAACGCAGTGCAGCCGTCAGCATGTAGCACAGTGCAGCTGTCAGTAACGTAGTGTAGCAGTCAGCATGTAACGCAGTGCAGCGGTAGGTATGTAATGCAGTGCAGCAGCCAGCATGTAATGCCGTGCAGCAGTCAGCATGTAACGCAGTTCAGCGGTCAGTAATGTAGTGCAGCAGTCAGTATGTAACGCAGTGTAGCAGTCAGCATGTAACACAGTGCAGCGATCGGTACGTAATGCAATGCAGCAGTCAGCATGTAATGCAGTGCAGCAGTCAGCATGTAATGCAGTGCAGCAGTCAGCATAGCAGTGCAGCAGTCAGCATAGCAGTGCAGCGGTCAGTGGTCAGTAATGCATTGCAACAGTCAGCATGTAACGCAGCGCAGAGGTCACACAGAAAAAACAGGGACTTACAGTGATGTTTCAGGTGCTATGCCATCTTCTTTTCCTCTCCTGGTGGTGGGTGGAGCAGAGAGTTCGCCTGCATGTTTGGAGGTGATTCCAGCCACTTCCTGCTGTCCTCCCTTTAGAACCCAGTAGACAGCCAAGTAGGAGTGCAGTCTCCCTCCCAGCCAACAGCAGAAGAAGTGGGCGGAGGGAGCTGCCGAGGAGCCCTAGCACTACACGGGCTTATCACAGGCAGCTGAAGAGCCTCTTCTCCTCCTCCTCTGCAGGAGCAGAATGGCCGAGAGGGGAGATTGTCGCTGCGCCGGCGGGGGCCAATTTTACAGACACCAGAGAGGCCCGGGGGGCAATTCCCACCCTGCCCCCCGGCCCTGTCCGCCCCTGCTCAAGATGCAACTAGAAGGATGCTCAACATTATTAGATATGCTGAGGTC
Source organism: Nanorana parkeri (assembly GCF_000935625.1). Taxonomy (NCBI): domain Eukaryota; kingdom Metazoa; phylum Chordata; class Amphibia; order Anura; family Dicroglossidae; genus Nanorana; species Nanorana parkeri. Next base: position 302,157 of record NW_017307673.1, on the reverse strand, counting down.
AGTCGGACGCCTTCCCTTCTTCTAACTTTGGAGAAGACGATCGACAGTATTCATTGAGATTACATGAAAATGACCCTACAAAGATTTGGTTTGGGAGACAATTCTTTGGCAGCAATAATGGCACTCTATCATCATCCCTCTGCCCCAGTGTACATATCTTGCATGCTCTCGGCTCCCTTTGACATTTCAAATGAGACAAGACAGGGATGTCCATTGTCCCCGTCCATGTTTGTTATGATAATGGAACCTTTGACTGTTGCAATTAGAATAATCCTCTCATATCAGGCATTTCTCTTGGCAACTTGGTCAATACCATAGGGCTGTTCGCTGATGATATAATCATTACGTTGACTAATCCAGAAAAATCCTTGGCTCAGGTGTCCTCTCTATTTGGAGAGATCTCATACTATAAAGTAAATGTAGATAAGTCCTATATTTTGAACATAGGGGTTGACACTACAGACAAGGAACGATTACAACTGCTTTTCCCATATAAATGAACCCCGGGCTATGTCACGTACCTTGGAATAAAACTAACGTCACCCCTATCCTCTCTTTATAAACATAACTATCAGCCTTTCTCAAATTCTCTTAAAATTATGTTAAGTGACATAAAGAAATTTGAATTATCTTGGCTAGACAGAATTACTGCATTTAAAATGAATGTTCTTCCTAAAATTCTATATTATTTACGGACATTGTCCATACCCCTCCCCTCTAGTTCTTTTCTAGCATACAAGCCCTACTTACTTCTTTTGTTTGGAATGGGAAAAAGCCCAGAATTCAAACTCAAATTCTCTCTCGACACAAGACACAGGGAGGACTGGGCCTTCCCTCCATAAGAGAATACTATAAGGCATCCCTATTAACCCAAAGTGAAATCTTGATTTAGAACAGACACCACTAAGGGTATAGGCAGCCGAGTGAACAACCGACCTAAGGCGAAGTGAGCCGAACGCTGTTCGGCTATTCACTTCAGGCTGGTACGGCTGATTTCAGCCGTATATCGGCTGATTAACGCAGTGCAGCAGTCAGCATGTAACGCAGTGCAGCAATCAGCATGGAATGCAGTGCAGCGGTCAGTAACACAGTGCAGAAGTCAGAATGTAACGCAGTGCAGCCGTCAGCATGTAGCACAGTGCAGCTGTCAGTAACGTAGTGTAGCAGTCAGCATGTAACGCAGTGCAGCGGTAGGTATGTAATGCAGTGCAGCAGCCAGCATGTAATGCCGTGCAGCAGTCAGCATGTAACGCAGTTCAGCGGTCAGTAATGTAGTGCAGCAGTCAGTATGTAACGCAGTGTAGCAGTCAGCATGTAACACAGTGCAGCGATCGGTACGTAATGCAATGCAGCAGTCAGCATGTAATGCAGTGCAGCAGTCAGCATGTAATGCAGTGCAGCAGTCAGCATAGCAGTGCAGCAGTCAGCATAGCAGTGCAGCGGTCAGTGGTCAGTAATGCATTGCAACAGTCAGCATGTAACGCAGCGCAGAGGTCACACAGAAAAAACAGGGACTTACAGTGATGTTTCAGGTGCTATGCCATCTTCTTTTCCTCTCCTGGTGGTGGGTGGAGCAGAGAGTTCGCCTGCATGTTTGGAGGTGATTCCAGCCACTTCCTGCTGTCCTCCCTTTAGAACCCAGTAGACAGCCAAGTAGGAGTGCAGTCTCCCTCCCAGCCAACAGCAGAAGAAGTGGGCGGAGGGAGCTGCCGAGGAGCCCTAGCACTACACGGGCTTATCACAGGCAGCTGAAGAGCCTCTTCTCCTCCTCCTCTGCAGGAGCAGAATGGCCGAGAGGGGAGATTGTCGCTGCGCCGGCGGGGGCCAATTTTACAGACACCAGAGAGGCCCGGGGGGCAATTCCCACCCTGCCCCCCGGCCCTGTCCGCCCCTGCTCAAGATGCAACTAGAAGGATGCTCAACATTATTAGATATGCTGAGGTCAGTCGGACGCCTTCCCTTCTTCTAACTTTGGAGAAGACGATCGACAGTATTCATTGAGATTACATGAAAATGACCCTACAAAGATTTGGTTTGGGAGACAATTCTTTGGCAGCAATAATGGCACTCTATCATCATCCCTCTGCCCCAGTGTACATATCTTGCATGCTCTCGGCTCCCTTTGACATTTCAAATGAGACAAGACAGGGATGTCCATTGTCCCCGTCCATGTTTGTTATGATAATGGAACCTTTGACTGTTGCAATTAGAATAATCCTCTCATATCAGGCATTTCTCTTGGCAACTTGGTCAATACCATAGGGCTGTTCGCTGATGATATAATCATTACGTTGACTAATCCAGAAAAATCCTTGGCTCAGGTGTCCTCTCTATTTGGAGAGATCTCATACTATAAAGTAAATGTAGATAAGTCCTATATTTTGAACATAGGGGTTGACACTACAGACAAGGAACGATTACAACTGCTTTTCCCATATAAATGAACCCCGGGCTATGTCACGTACCTTGGAATAAAACTAACGTCACCCCTATCCTCTCTTTATAAACATAACTATCAGCCTTTCTCAAATTCTCTTAAAATTATGTTAAGTGACATAAAGAAATTTGAATTATCTTGGCTAGACAGAATTACTGCATTTAAAATGAATGTTCTTCCTAAAATTCTATATTATTTACGGACATTGTCCATACCCCTCCCCTCTAGTTCTTTTCTAGCATACAAGCCCTACTTACTTCTTTTGTTTGGAATGGGAAAAAGCCCAGAATTCAAACTCAAATTCTCTCTCGACACAAGACACAGGGAGGACTGGGCCTTCCCTCCATAAGAGAATACTATAAGGCATCCCTATTAACCCAAAGTGAAATCTTGATTTAGAACAGACACCACTAAGGGTATAGGCAGCCGAGTGAACAACCGACCTAAGGCGAAGTGAGCCGAACGCTGTTCGGCTATTCACTTCAGGCTGGTACGGCTGATTTCAGCCGTATATCGGCTGAAATCAGC
>NW_017307673.1:244196-299132 GCF_000935625.1 Nanorana parkeri | reverse complement strand
AGCATGTTCGGCCGACCAGAAGTGCAAAAGAAGTTCGACCCAGCCGATCCAACATATGGATCGGCTAAGCCGAACCTCCGGCAGGCTACTCGCTGCTGTTCGGTCTATTCTTATAGATGCCGATCAGCAGTGAGTGGATAGCCGAATGCTGCTGAGCGACATAGAAAATGAATAGAAAATGATTGTGCAGAGCTAGCAGTGACAGCTAGCTCCGCCCAACTGGTTTCTATTGGCCGGGCGGTTCTGCTGCCGTCAAAAATAAAAAAATTTTGCCATAGGAATGCATTGCTAGATTCCCATTGGCTATTTCAATTTGCAATAGCCAATAGCAAACTAGCTATTGCACCCGCCCTCTGCTGCTGTCAATCACTAGTGGGGACCTGATGGAGAACTGCAGGTCCCCTCTGCTGATTGACAGCAGCAGTCGGCAGGTGCAATAGCTAGTTTGCTATTGGCTATTGCAAATCGAAATAGCCAATAGGAATCTAGCAATGCATTCCAACGGCTCCATGTCAGAATTAAAAAAAAAGGGAAAGTTTTACTCTGCTCGATCGAAAAGTTTTACTCTGCTCGAAAAAGTGTTTCTCTCCTAGGCGGCCCAGGAGCGGGAGACTCCCAGAGCGCCCGGGAGAGTTTGCTGTCTGGAGATGGTTAGCTGGTAACCAGGGACGCTGATCTCTCTGCAAGTGGCCAGAGCCAGCCGTGAGATGACGGCCAGCTGTCAGAAACAGGCTGTCGGCCGGCCATTCGGCCAGCTTCGGCTTTCAGTGCGTCTCAGGCGAACCGAGACATATGCCTTTGGCTCGACTGAGCCGCTCGGCCAACTTTGGGAGCTGTACGGTCTATAGGGAATAGCCTGTAAAGCAGCCCTTCGGTTCTACTGAACCGAATGGGTCCTGGGGCCGGAGCTAGCTGAAGGATCAGCCGAAGCTACGGCTAGATCCTTCGGCTGCTTCGTGAATAGACCCCTAAATGTTAATATGGCATGCAGGGTCACCTGGTCCCGATAGGTGATCTTCTGGGATGGTTGTTTGCTAGCTCCCTGAAGACAACCTTTAAACCCTCCCTGTACCCCACTATTCATGCCCTACAATTGGTATGGTCTTCTCTTGTAAAAACATCACAATCCACGGAATTCACTATTACTCCTGGCATACCTTTAACAGCTTATGAACTCTTGATACCCAATTTAACCCTTACATCATGGCGAGAAAAGGGGTTCCATTCCTTGCCCCAGATGCAAACCATAACCTTTTTTAGTGATAAATTTAAATATTTCCAAATCAAACACCTGTTAGACTTCCTCCTACCCCATAAAATATACTTCCCAAATTACATTTGGAGGTTGCTTAATGACAAAAACCCATCCACTGGATACATATCTGCATACTACAATCTTTTACAATCCAAATCCACATTTAGTAAACTGCCCTCTATGCTCAAATGGGAAATAGATCTGCATTCCTGTTTTACTGCTGACCAGTGGAAACAAGCCATCAAGGCTAATTCGCCTCACTCCAAATGTATTAACCATTGGGAAGTTTCTCAGAAACTTCTCCTCCGTTGGTATTTTACGCCCTATAGACTTTCCAAGATGTTTCCTGATTTTGCAGGCGGCAATGTGGAAAAGTTGGAAATCTATTACATACCTTCTGGTACTGTAAATCTATTAAAAGGTACTGGAACAGAGTCTTTCAATGTTTAGCAACAATCACAGCAATCCTTAATACTCCAACCCCCCAACTAGCCCTTCTCAGAGTGGGAATTAACATCTATTCTCTAGAATTTAGGACAGTGGTGATGCACTTTCTTTTTGCAGCTAGACTGTTGATTGCAGGATACTGGAAATCTGTAATGGTTCCCACATTGACTGAAATGCTTTCCAAGGTAAATTCCCAAAGAGAATATGAGAAAGCGGTTTAACAGTGATGGGCTCGATGTCCGAGCCGAACATGAGTTCGACTCGAACATCGGCAGTTCGTGTGTTCGGCGAACACACAAACTGTCAGGGTGTTCAGCAGGCTATGTGGCAGCCGACCACCCCGCACAAGGCAATGTGCCTTGTGAGCCCTGATTGGCTAAAGCCTTGCACCTGACCAAAGGTCAGGCGCAAGACTTTCTTTACTCAATCAGGGCACAGTGAACTGTGAGAGCCATGATTGGGCAAAGTCATGATGCCTCATGCCCAATCATGGCTCACCTGTTACAACTGTAAACAGTAGGGCAGAGCTAGCATCTGCTAGGTCCGCCCAGTTGTTTATAAGTTGCCGGCATCTGTCAAAATGCCATTCTGCGGCGGGTGTTTGTCGCAGCAACTGGATGGCAGCTGTCATTTAAAAAAAAAAAATATTTCTATTTATTCTTTATTATTTTATTTTTTACTTCATCGACTCGTTGTGGACAGCGCTGGACATCGTGATTGACGCTGGATTAGATTTGTGGATACATTTTTTTTTAAATAAAAGACTTGTCAATTACATGTCTTTTGTTTTTGTTTTTTTCAAATAAAGTATTTTTTCAAGAGTGTGGCCTCTTTTTTAAAACTTTTATTTAACCCTTTCGTGAATGGGTAGGGGTACAAGTACTCCTTACTTATTCACAAGGGGGGCCGCATCTGGGTGCCCTTTATTAAAGGGGTACCATGATGTGAATAAGCCCCCTGGCTGCACCCCCACAACCAACGCCCCAGGGCTTGTCCTCATCGGCACGGGGACAATGTGCTTTTCCAGGGGCGACCCTGGAAAAGCACCCTCCCAGTGCCGAGGGCATGTAGCCTGGTATCACAAAGTGGGGTACCTCCTAACATTCCTACCAGACCTAAAGGTATTGGTTGGGAGGGGGAACCGCACACTATAAAACAAAAAGGTCATTTTTTTTTCTTTAGAAATGTAATTTTTGCTGCAGTAGGTTCTATACATTGTACAGATGCCACTTTAAGGGGACCCCCCCAGGCACGATATTTAACGGACGGCACTGCTGCATTGGCGGGTTGCCGTCGCCAGACAGCATTTTTTTCTGCTTGCGCGCGCCCCCTAGCGGGCACGCACGGGCAGAAAAGACCCGTCCAATGCGAACACCCGGTACCGGGTGTTTCACATATAGGCGATCAGCGGGTCCATAGCCCGCCGATCGCCTATATGGGCTCGTTCGCGGCACCCCCGCGCACGGTCGGCACTTCCGGTTTTTTTTTTTCCCCCCCTGACCCCTCACCTTGATTCCCGGGATCCGCTGCCCCATCTTGGATCCCGGGACCGGCTCCGAGGGCGTCAGGAGGAGGAGGACGGGAGATCAGCTCCTTGCTGATCTCCGTCCGGGCTGTGAATGCAGAAGTGATGTGTATTACATCACTTCCGCATTCACCTGTCAGTCATCTGGCTGCTATAGCCAGAGAGAAGAAGCTGATGAAGCAGATCTCTGCTTCATCAGCTTCTTTTGGGGTCCACAGGTGACATTAGGGGTCCTAGAGACCCCTAATGTCTCCATAAAGAGGACCTGTCAGTGTGCCTTTGCTATTATATAGGGGGATTGTTATCCCCCTATATAATAGTAATAACAATAAGTGCAAAAAAATTAATATAAATAAAAATAAATAAAAGTCACATATAAAAAAGTAAAATAAAATAAAAGTCAGATATAAAAAAAGGGGAAAAAAACCCCCAAAATGTTTAACTCCCCCACCCCCACGTTTACGCGCCTATAAACGTAAATACGCGCCCGGTGCCTCAGCGCGCAAAAATTACAATTGCGCTGCACATGTTACATATCGCCGCGAACGTCGCAGTGAGAGCAATCATTTTAGGGCCATCAATCACTGATAACACTAAACTGATGAGCGGTAACAGCTTTTAAAGCGTCGCCTATGGCCAATTTTGGGTATTATCGTTTTTTGAGGTTTTGCGCGCGCACGCAATTTTAAGGCTTGACATGTTTGGTGTCTTTTTACCCGACGTGACCCCGTCTTTTATATTTTACCAAAAAATTGGGTAATAATAAATGTTTTATCATTTAATATAGGGGAAACTGTTTTTTTTTTAAATTTCGGTGATTTTTCCTTAATATAGTAAAAAAATAAATACCACCAAAAGAAAGCTCTATCTGTCCCCAAAAAAGGGTATAAAATTCATTTCAGTACAGTGCTGCATGACGGAATAAATGTCAGTCAAAGTACCGCAGCGCTGAATACTGAAAAATGGCCTGGATGGGAAGGGGGTTTAACACTGCGAATGTCAACTGGTTAAAGGAATTTTTCATTTTTATTGTTACCCTTTAAATAATGTTAAAATCACTGCTCCTCTAAAAACTATATTTTTAAAAAGTTGTTTTTTTCATTGATTCATGTACCACAGGGCAGTACCCGAATCCCCATACCCTTTTTATGGCCAATAAATTGCATATAAGTCTTCAAAATGCGGACATTTGATTTTCAAAGTTCTACCCCCATAACTTTTCCCATGTTCGAAATTTCGAATATGAACGGAACACGGGGGTGTTCGGCTCATCACTAGTCTTTAGGACCCTTAATGTCAGCTAGGGACCCCCAAAGAAGCTGATGAGGCATAGATCTGCTTCATCAGCTTCTCTCCAGCTTCTGAAGCCGGAGAGTGACAGCAGAATGCGGAAGTGATGTAATATACATCACTTCCTGCATTCTGACACCGGGGAGGAGATCTGAAGGAGATCATCTGCACAGCGGAGCTCGGGACCAGTGCTGCGGAGGGAGCGCACCAACCGGCACCTCATACAAGCAATCCGGTGGCTCTACAACCGCCGGAACGCATGTATGGAAACATGCATCGTTGTCTGTTTTAAATTTAAACTTTCCTGTTTGTGCACGGCTGGCTCTGCCCATTTGTTGTCATACAATGACATGCCACTGTCCTCAATTGACCTGAGAACAGTGGCCTGTCATTGCATGAAAACAAATTGGCGGGACCAGCCGTAATGTTTACATTCGGCGGGGCTAACAGGCCATTTTTAAATGCCCTGTTACATTCAAGAAGCGGTTAAGTTCCCATAGTAAAGCCATTTGGTTAATGAAACAGTGCTTTTCCTTTTTGCAATTGGACTCAGGAGATGTTGTGGTTTTAGCCAACGTGTAAACTTTATTTGATATAACAAGGACCATTGCAAGCGGTAGCACAGGGTGAATCAGCCATGGTGAAACTACAGAAAAATTATTACTTTAGACACACTTCCCCAGTCATTCTGTTAGCAAAAGTGATAGTCAGCCTTCATTGGCTAAAGGTCATAATATGATTTAAACTAGAAACCTCAGAATGCTTTACAGAATCTTCACACAATAAACTAAAGAATTTACTAAACGATTCCAGAATCTCCACACAATAATCTGTGTAAATATTTACTTCAAGTAGCCAATCATGTGAAAAACACATTTCTGTTATTGCATCTGCATATGATTGGATAAACAAAGTCAATACTTATATTTACACATATAATTGTGGGAAGATTCCCAATTCCTTTAGTAAATACTTCAGTTTGAGGAAACTTCAGTTTCCTCAAACACTCCAAAATGTGCCAGTAGGTTAATTGGCTCCTGCCTAAACTGACTTTATAATGTGTGTGCATATGTGTATGGATGTGAAATAGGACACTAGCATTAGTGTCTGAGTGATTATGTAAAGATGTTCTAAATCAATGATAGAGATCACAAACTCTAAAAATTGCCACTCAACAACACCATTTATTAGGACATCAAACTGCATCATCTTTCAATGTTCTGAATCCTTCCCTTCCTTAAGGTACATAATACAGTGGTGTATTATGGTTTTGTGCTGCCCTAAGCAAGTGTAAACTCGGGCACCCCCCTCCCCAATCTAATTGGTATCGGTGCATCTCTCTCTCTCTCTCTCTCTCTCTCTCTCTATATATATATATATACACACACACACTATATTGCCAAAAGTATTGGGATGCCTGCACACGCACATGAACGTTAATGGCATCCCAGTCTTAGTCCGTAGGGTTCAATATTGAGTTGGCCCACCCTTTGCCGCTATAACAGCTTCAACTCTTCTGGGAAGGCTGTCCATGTGGTTGGGGGGTGTGTCTATGGCAATATTTTACCATTCTCTCAGAAGGGCATTTGTGAGGTCAGGTACTGATGTTGAACGAGAAGGCCTGGCTTGCAGTCTCTGCTCTAATTCATCCCAAAGGTGTTCTATCGGGTTGAGGTCAGGACTCTGTGCAGGCCAGTCAAGTTCCTACACCCCAAACCCGCTCATCCATGTCTTTATGGACCTTGCTTTGTGCACTGGTGGGCAGTCATGTTGGAACAGGAAGGGGCCATCCCCAAATTGTTCGCACAAAGTTGGGAGCATGAAATTGTCCAAAATGTCTTGGCATGCTGATGCCTTAAAAGTTCCCTTCACTGGAACTAAGCGGCCAAGCCCAACCCCAGAAAAACAACCCCAATCCATAATCCCCCTCCACCAAACTTTACACTTGGCACAATGCAGTCAAGCAAGTACCATTCTCCTGGCAACCGCCAAACCCACAGATGTCCATCAGATTACCAGACAAAGAAGTGTGATTCGTCACTCCAGAGAACACGTCACCACTTCTCTAGAGTCCAGTGACGGCGCGCTTTACACCACTGCATCCACTGCACTGCACTTGGTGATGAAAAGGCTTGGATGCAGCTGCTCGGGCATGTAAACCCATTCCATTAAGCTCTCTACGCACTGTTGTTGTGCCAATCTGAAGGCCACATGAAGTTTGGAGGTCCGTAACTATTGACTCTGCAGACAATTGGTGACTTCTGTGGACTGTGCGCTTCAGCATGCGCTGACCCAGCTCTGTCATTTTACGCGGCCTTCCACTTCATGGCTGAGTTGGTTATTGTTCCCAGTTGCTTCCACTCTGTTATAATACCACTAACAGATGACCGTGGAATATTTAGTAGTAAGGAGATTTCACGGAAAACCTAAATCCAATGATTTGAAGGGGTGTCCCAATACTTTTGGCTTCTGCCATCTGCATGATGCAACTGGAAAGGTGATTCATCGGATCACATGACTTTTTTCAAATGCTCGACGGTCCAATCCTTGTGTTCCTGTGCGAATTGTAGACATTTTATCTTGTTAACTGCAGACAGCAAAGGTGTTCGAACAGGCCTTCGGCTTCCATATCCCATACGATGCAGTGTGCAGTGTACGGCGAACAGTGCGTTCAGAGATCATTTGAGGGGATCCCTGATTAAGATCTGCAGTAATTTGATGTACTGTTGCCCTTCTGTTGTCTTGTACCAGTCTTGCCACTCTCCGATCTGCCTTAACATTGACTAGTCGCTGACAGACACAATTCGCACGTTCAGACCCAGATTTTCGGCTGACAGTCCAGTCTTTAAACACTTTAACAACAGCTGCTCTTTAACATTTAACGAATTTTGCTGTTTTGTTGATACTCGCTCCATGGCTCCGAGCGCCAACAATCATCCCACGTTCAAAGGCTGTTAAATCTCGTTAATTTCAGAAAAAAATCACTTCTACTGTCGTGGTAAACAACCTGCTTCCCTATTTATGATGGTCTGGCCCTCTAGCAACTTCAGCACGAAATTATAGTTAATTTGCCTACAAACGTCAGGCGCTCATCATAATCTGGCCACTCAGTGTATATATACCTGTGCTGGGATCCATTGTATATACAATAGATCCCAGAACACATGTACTGTATATTCAATAGATCGCAGGGATTTCTGTACCTGTGTGTCCAGGTACTCACAGAACTTGTTGATGTAGGACATGGCACACCACTGCAACATCTGGAGCCATCCTGATTCCACTACTCACCGCCGCCTGGTTGACTCGAATCCATGGCCACGGCCATCCGCAGAATGCTGGCCACGCCCACCACTCAAGGCTGACTGACAGCAGGAGGCTGGCCCCGCCCCCAGCCACTTCCCCCTTCTTCTTGCGTGGAACGCAGCTTTGAAAAACCAGTGAGGCAGTCAGGCGCTCCTATGGCTGTTGCCGCTGACTGCCCCCTGGAAAGGGCCGCTCGAGGCAAACGCCTTGTTTGCCTCACGGTAGATACGCCCCTGCTTGAGAATGCTTCTAATTTTCAATACCAGACTGAAAACCCTCATACGAAATGCCAAAAAATTACAATAAAGTTTCACCTGCAACTATTAAGCATGTGCAGGCAGTCTTGGCTGATTAGCACTCTCCAGTATAGGTGTACCATATCTGTTTATTATGTAGAAGCTTGGGATTGCTGTACTAAAAATATTTAACATCTCACTTCTTAGGTTCCAAATGTATACAAAGCTCATAATAAGCCAGTAAGGAAAACCACTATCCTAGTCTTGATTCTGGAGGATTCTGCCTCCACTTCCGGAGGTTTTCTTTTGTCACATTAACTTGGTTAATCTTTATTTTTCTATATGAGTATTGTATACATCTGTAATTATATAACTATTACCGTTTGTTTCTGGAGTTTAATAAAGTCCTTGCAGTGTCCACAAGATGCATTAGTGTATATTTATCAATGATACACTTTTCAATTTGCTTGGTGAACAACTAATAGATGTTCGCCCAAATGAGATTCAATGTGAATCTCCCATATTCCACAGCCAATTTCACCTTTTCTAAAATAGGCTCAATCAGTGGTGTATCCAGGACATGGCACATATGGCACATGCAATGGGCACCACTTGAAGGTGCAGCTCCATGGGTGAGCAACAGTTTGCTGACCCTTGGAGACAGTGGACTGCCCCTGTCCACTGTCTCCAAGCCGCCCACTGCTAGGATGATTGGTGGTTGGCTGCTAGGATGTCAGGTGGTCCTAGCAACTAACCGGCAGGGTCTGAATAATGACAGTGGACTGCCGCTGTCATTATTCAGCTCCCTGGCTGCTGAATAATCACTAGTCATTTTTACCTTTGTCACCAATAGTAACCACTGGGCCTCCAGACTCAGGCCTTAGTGTAAGCACATGGCTAGTCCCCAGGCTTCAGGCCTAGCCATGTGAAACAGTCTATAGCAGTCTCCACCCAGGCAGGGCCCGTGGGAGGAAGAGAGAGAGCACACATGGTCCACCACAAGTATTTTTCTGCTCCCCCAGCATGCACCACTGGCCGTTAACCTCACAGTGATTGGCTGGGGAAACATACCTGCTCTGTAGCCAGAGTAACCCCAGCAGCAGACAAAGGCAAATGATGACAGACTGATTAGGGGAAACCAAATGAACCCAGACTACAAATCAGCATCAGACTGCTTACAATCTGACAATAACTACATTTAATAGCATTCCTGCCTACAGGGTGCAGCACAATCCTTCAAATCATTCTTTTTTGACTCATCTGACTAGGGCTAAAGGCTGTACGCTGCATTATAGAGTTCCCTCTTTCTAGCGGCAAACCTGTGCAGTTTTCTGCAAAAGGTTTGCAATTTGTAAACTTTGCGAATCCTGTGGAGTTGCTGCAAACTCATGGTGGCGGCATATGTCAACTTCATCCCTATTCTTTAGGCGACTCTTGTTATCCACACACTTCCACACTGTGTAAACAATTGGGTGATAGTTCTGTTATAATTTTTACATCTATAGCCATCTAATTGGGCAATGAATGAGCAATGTTCAGTGGCATTCTCCTTGTGTTTTCCGACTCCTGTGGGTTGCCTAAATGCATGTTGGAGTGACAGCTCTATTGAGTGCAATATTGCATGTATGCTCATATTGCAAAACCTTAGGTTTTTTGTTTTTTTTCTGGTGTATAGAACACTATATCTGAAATCATCTACAGCTGCACTGAAGGGTAGCTTTTTAAATTTGTCCGGAGTTTGACTTTATGCTGATTTCCTAATATGCACACATTGTTGTAAACACACTAGGGGGAATTTATCAAAACTGGAGCAGACCGAATCTGGAGCAGTTGCCGTTGGCAACCAATCAGCTTCTCTCTTCAGTTTGTTCAGTTAAGATTTGAAAATGTCAGAGAGAAGCTAATTGGTTGTGATGCACAAATGCCCCAGATTTTGTCTGCTCCACATTTGATAAATTCTTCTCACTCTATTTAAAATGCTCTTTCATTTTCTTCTCTCCAGAGCTGATATTTTCAATCTCATGCAGCTTACATAGAGCTGCTGTCAATCAGACTCATGCTTACAGGTAATTAAACTGCCCAGGAATACAGCCAATCAAAAGAAATTCAACTCTTTTATTGAAGAGTTATTTTAAACAATCCTGACCAATTAAATAAAATAAAGCAAGGAGACCACCTCACACTCTATTATTATGATTGTATGATGTTGTTGCTATTTTGCTGACAATGCAGTTCAGGGAGAAATAGGACATACAGACACATGGTAAAAATGTAATGTAAATAACAGTAGAAGAAAGATTTCCCTTACTTATTTTCTGTATGCTTTATTATTTCTGTGCTCTCATTCACCATGTCTGCATGAGTTGGGAAATGTTAGACTGAATTCTGCATGTTCGACAGGCGGCTGAACAAAATAAGCAGTTTGTAATGGACAGGACAGCAGTTAAAAGTTACTGCTGACATCAAATCAACCACAAAATAAAATTAAAGACAAAAAAGCTCCCCGTAATAACAAAATAAAGGGGTTGATAGAAGAGATAGTAATCAGAACTAACATGCGGTTTCCTAACTAACCCTAATCTTTCTCAGTGCAGTTTGTTAGCTTTCCCATGCTTTGTATACAGCCAGCGGTGTATTTAAGTTTCGTGCTGCCCTAGGCAAGACGAAACTCGGCGCCCCCCCCAGGCTGCACAGCCACAGACCAGTCCTGATCCCCTCCCCCTCCATCAGCCTGCAGAGCCACAGATCTCCCCCTGCACACAGACCCCCATCCCGATCCTGCACAGCACTATATTTTTACTGACCCGTTTTCTTCACTGACCCGATCGGCTCCGGCGGGGACCGGCTTCCTCCGCCCACACCTCCTCCTTCTATGCACCTCCTCTTAAAGACGAGCCGCCCCAGCAAAGCAAGATGCGACTGGACCCGCCTACTCCTCCTTGCTGTCTCTTCCGTATCTCCGCCTCGCAAGCGCCTGACACAAGCTGGACCCGCCTCCTCTTTTTCCTGCTCGACCCCTCAGTGAGTTCATGAGGCAGCTGATGCTGCTCTATTTTGTGCAGCCCGGCTCGCCTTGCTGTTTTGGGGGTGGCATTTTCGCCGCCCCCTTAAATCTGCCACCCGAGGCAAACGCCTTGTTTGCCTCGCGGCAGATACGCCCCTGTATACAGCAGCTTCCAAAACAGTGACAATATGGCTGCTCTGTGCCAACCCTTTTATAGTGAAGGGGCTAGCTAAAGTTTAAAGGTCATTATGATTTCAAAATATTCTTCAGAACAGAAAAAAGGCAGGAATCTAAAATACAGTTTGTGAAAATCTTTGCAATCTACATAAATCACCCAGAGGGGATTATTTTGTTCTCTGCAAAAGTGGAGTTACAATTTAAGGTTAAAGGATTGCAATTTCTAGGAAATAACTTGCAAGCTAAATAATCAACTTTTGTATTTTTTGTCAGGTGTATTATCGCGTTATCCAGACATTCTCTGTACTTTCTGTTGCATTGCAGAAGCATAAACAGTGCTGCAGTTGGAACTGCTCAAGATACATAGGCGGCTACCGACTCAAGATGAGGTGTCTTCTTAAGGTCAGTGTTTTTTCTTCTTCATTAGGTTGTAGGTAAAGCAGAGAATATTTTTTTTTTAAATGTCCTATCACTGGAAATGTGAAGAGCATGATCGGTGACTGTCAGCTTAAAGAAGAACTCCACCTTGCAGTGCAGGCTACACCTGCACTGCAAGGGTTAACTACTCATTTTTGCTTAGGGTAAAAAAAAAAGGCAGCACTCCCTCCAGCCTGTCTCCTACTCCACTGCAGCGATGACATAACCCCCAGTATCCTCATGTCTTATAATTAGGTGCTGCAGCACATACATTATATTGCCAAAAGTATTGGGACGCCTGCCTTTACACGCACATGAACTTTAATGGCATCCCAGTCTTAGTCCGTGGGGTTCAATATTGAGTTGTCCCACCCGTTGCAGCTATAACAGCTTCAACTCTTCTGGGAAGGCTGTCCACAAGGTTTAGGAGTGCGTCTATGGGAATGTTTGACTATTCTTCCAGAAGCACATTTGTGAGATCAGGTGCGGATGTGGGACGAGAAGGCCTGGCTCGCAGTCTCTGCTCTAATTCATCCAAAAGGTGTTCTATCAGGGTTGAGGTCAGGACTCTGTGCAGGCCAGTCAAGTCCCTCAACCCCAAACTCGCTCATCCTTGTCGTTACGGACCTTGCTTTGTGCACTGGTGCGCAGTCATGTTGGAACAGGAATGGGCCATCCACAAACTGTTCCCACAAAGTTGGGAGCATGAAATTGTCCAAAATGTCTTGAGAAACAACCCCATGCCATAATCCTCCCTCCACCAAACTTTACACTTGGCACAATGCAGTCAAGCAAGTACCATTCTCCTGGCAACCGCAAAACCCAGACATGTTCATCAGATTGCCAGACAGAGAAGTGTGATTCATCACTCCAGAGAACACGTCTCCACTTCTCTAGAGTCCAGTGGCGGCGTGCTTTACACCACTGCATCAGACGCTTTGCATTGCACTTGGTGATGTAAGGCTTGGATGCAGCTGCTCGGCCATGGAAACCCATTCCATTAAGCGCTCTACACACTGTTGTTGTGCCAATCTGAAGGCCACATAAAGTTTGGAGGTCTGTAACTATTGACTCTGCAGACAGTTGGTGACTTCTGTGCGCTTCAGCATGCGCTGACCCAGCTCTGTCATTTTACGTGGCCCACTACTTTGTGGCTGAGTTGCTGTTGTTCACAGTTACTTCCACTGTGTTATAATACCACTAACAGTTGACCGTGGAATATTTAGTAGAATGGAAATTTCATGGATAGACTTATTGCACAGGTGGCAACCTATCACAGTACCACGCTTGAATTCACTGAGCTCCTGAGAGCGACCTGTTCTTTCACAAATGTTTGTAAAAGCAGTCTGCATGCCTAGGTGCTTGATTTTATACACCTGTGGCCATGGAGGTGATTGGAACACCTGCATCCAATGATTTGGAGGGGTGTCCCAATACTTTTGGCAATATAGTGTATCTTTTAATGGGGGGCCATAGTCCTACCTTAACCTCCCTGGCGGTATTCCCGAGTGTGGCTCGGGGTTATTTTCAGTACCAAGAGCGGTAACCCCGAGCCACATTCGGGATTGCACAAAAGTGTCACCTACCTTGTCCCTGCGAGCCCGCGGTGTCCTCTGCTGTGTGCGCCCAGCCGATACCGGCATTCAGCTTTCAGTTTAGTTTTCAAGCATCACAGTGGGGGGCGGAGCCGGCGGGAAATTCAAAAGTGCAAACATGACACAGAATACACACAATATAATGTAATCTGCTATAATTACATACACTGAGTGGCCAGATTATTATGACCACCTGACGTTTGTAGGCAAATTAGCTATAATTAGCTATAATTTTGCGCTGAATGTGCTAGAGGGCCAGACCATTATAAATAGGGAAGCAAGTTGTTTACCACGACAGTAGAAGTGATTTTTTTCTGAAGATATGGATAAACAACGCGATTTAACAGCCTGTAATAGGGTATCCCGTGTCCGGCGCTTGGGGCCGCGGGCCGGCCTCTTCACCCAGTGGCGTGACGTCACGAGGAGACCGAGGCGGCGCACGGCGCGCTCGGCTCCTCCCCCTCTGGGATCCTCCTCCTCATAATGACGCGAGTTGCAATGGCTCGGCGTTCTAGTGGTGCGAACGTCGAGCCAGTGCAACTTGCCTGATAGCGAAGGGACACGTGAACCATCATCAGTGACTCCAGCCTGCCACTCACATCACCTGAACACCCTCCTCTTGACATCGGGTGCTCCACAGGGATCCTTCCCTGCTCTCCTCTGACTCCTTATTGGGCTTGTCTCAGGGATCTCTCTCTGGAACTGCCTGGACTTCAATAGCAGCCCCCTGAACTAGCTTCTGGACTTAAACCATCTGTAACTGCAAGTACTCTGCCCTAGGGGCTGATCTATAGAAAGTGTCAGCAACTTGGGGCCGCGGGCCGGCCTCTTTACCCAGCGGCGTGACGTCACGAGGAGACCGAGGCGGCGCACGGCGCGCTCGGCTCCTCCCCCTCTGGGATCCTCCTCCTCATAATGACGCGAGTTGCAATGGCTCGGCGTTCTAGTGGTGCGAACGTCGAGCCAGTGCAACTTGCCTGATAGCGAAGGGACACGTGAACCATCATCAGTGACTCCAGCCTGCCACTCACATCACCTGAACACCCCCCTCTTGCCATCGGGTGCTCCACAGGGATCCTTGCCTGCTCTCCTCTGACTCCTTATTGGGCTTGCCTCAGGGATCTCTCTCTGGAACTGCCTGGACTTCAATAGCAGCCCCCTGGACTAGCTGCTGGACTTAAACCATCTGTAACTGCAAGTACTCTGCCCTAGGGGCTGATCTATAGAAAGTGTCAGCAATTGCTCGTGTGCACCCTATGTAAAGTGATACCTGTGAACTGCAACTCCATTACAAATAGTAGGCTAATAGTATTACTGCGCTTCTTATGCAAGCACAGCTCAGTTGTCTCCATGGAGAGTGTGGGGTTAATGTGACTGCATTTACGCATACTAATCATACTGTCTAGAGGCTGCTGGGTTACCACATATCTATATAGGAGTACTGCGGTGCAGACCTATAGTGGACCTCCAAACCCCCCTGCTATACTGTGATTGGCGTATGATGTGCTAGAGGGTTACAACATCACTCCATACCATACAGAGTGTAAACCGGAACCCTCAATCTGAGCCAATTCACACACACAGGTGCCTAGCCAATTTCTGCAGCTGCGATCCAACCTAACCTCCTCAGTACAGAGAACACCAGACACTAAAAAAAAACAATGGAGAAAAAAAAAAAACAGCACCAAAAGCCTAAGCGCCCATTCTCATTCAACACTCTATCTGATTCTCTTTCTTTATTGCTTCAGGGTTCCATTTTTTACCATAATTTTTAAGGTGAGCTTCATTTATATAATTTGTTTCCCATAGTAACATCCATTCCCGGAGCTTCATATTCTACGTCACCAGACTGTCATGCCACCTACCCCATATTTCATCATATTTACTTGCCATATTCCTGAAAGCATTTGTGTTTTTTTAAACTGCATAATAAATATATAATTAATTCCGCTTTCCACTCCTCTACTGTAGGGGGGAATTGAGATATCCATTTCAGCACTATTAGTCGACAGGCAATGATATCTTTACTTAATTGTGACTAGGAAAGTCTCCCAGAATGCATGTATATACATCAACATTTAAAATAACATTATATACTGCATTAACAGTTTCAACAACTTTCTCCCAGTATCTTTTTAACTTTGGACATCACCATAATAAATGTATTAGATTCCCTTGGTGATGCATACACAGTTTACAACATGAATCATCTCGTACCCCTATTTTGTACAGGAATTCAGGAGTATGGTATATTCTACATATGATAAAGAGTTGAGTCAATCTATGTATTGGAGATAGAGATACAGATCGGACCATCTGCATTATTTTTTGCCATTTCTCTTCCGGAAATTTCTCCTATGTCCTCGCTCCATCGCTGTCTATATTTCATAGGATATCTCATAAGTGTTTTTGTTAGCATACACCGATACACCTTGGATATTAACCCCCGGCTGACTTGGACTGAACTACCTAATCTATAAGAGGGGTAGAAAATTTTTTTACTGAACGTATACGATTTTGTGCCTTTAACACATGTCTCAATTGTAAATGTTAATAGAATTTCTTCCCCCCCCCCAGGGAATACTCCAAATTCAGTTGTTCCTGTATTTTAAAAAGGCCATCAGTATATAATTACGAAAATAAGCCAACTCCCTCCTTCTTCCACACTGCCAAGCCCTGCAGCTTAGCCATTTCCAGTAGCTGGTCATTTGCCCACAAGGGGGTATATTTACTATGCCCCTTATTATCCAGAATCCTTTTTATCCAGTCCCATATTTTATCATATAGTTGCACAGTGGGTAGTTTCCCCTGCCCCCCTCCTTCCTACTATACTCTGAGATTTCTAGCACCCACAGCGTGTTTATATTACCAAATAATGATTCCAACATCATGACACACCTCTGTCTGAGTATTCCTCTGTGTACTGTGCACTGGTACTGTGCGGCTATAAAATATAACCACGGATTCAGGACACTCAAACCCCCTTGATCTTTGGGACATTGCAAATACGAAACAAATTCTTGCATCTTTCTTTTTCCAAACAAGATCTTTGAACACGGTATTACTGTGCTTGAAGATCTTATATGGAATCCAACAAGGGGAGTTATGTAAATAATATAGTAATTGAGGCATCCTGACCATCTTCAGAAGATTGTTTCGACCTGCCATTGTAAAAGGGAGTTTACACCAACTTCTATATTGAGTTTTAAACCTTTGAAGCAAGGGGTGAAGATTTAGTTCTATATAGTCTGCAATTCATGCCGACATTTCTATACCCAGATATTTATAGGCAGCCTAATCATTATGTCAGGTTCAAATTCCCCCGACAGCATTGCAGACTTATCCCAGTTACCACATAAACTGGAGTATATATATCCCAAACTCGGAGATACTGTAATTGCCATAATGAGTTAACATTAAATAAAAAAATAATAACATATCGTCTTCGAAAACAGTTATAAATACTTAATAAGTGAAGTTATATAGAATTATTTATAATTTGTGGAAATTGATCTGGACCTGATCATGGAGATGGTAGTTTGTTTGTTCAGGGCAATTTCCCTTGGACTATGGACTTATGCATGTGTTGGCAATTATTGGAATAGAGATCAGGAATATATAATCTAACCCTATAGGTACGATTGGGACGGATGCTTGGCTTCCTTGCTTTTGGACTGCCTCCCCCCGGCGCTCCTGTCTCCTGGTTGGGTGGGGAGACTCCCTGCAGATGGATATTCAATTACCGGAAAAAGAATAATCAAGTTGGTATTTACTGCATTATAAAGATATATGGTCAGCAGATATTAATGATTCTGATATATCTAATATCATGTAGACTATTGCAAATTGATTCTCATACCCATACAAATACTATAGGTTAACCTCTCCAAATCTTCCTGACGAAGCCTCGGCGAAACGCGTTGAAGACTGGAGCAAGCACAGAATCAAGGCTGAACTAATGATATATAGAACAATTATGTACAATTAATCATGTAAATAAGATATGAATACAATGAGGGCAATGACCAATATATGAATTTATAATCATGGTTTCTGTGTGGGTTCCAGGGAGGTTATTTATGTTGTATACATCTATTTATGGTTTTTTATATGGATGAATTTTAGCATATTTATATGTATAGACATTATGAATTGAGTATATTAAAAATGGAATTTTATTATATATATGAATCAATTGACTTTATTATTGGATCAATTCCCTGCTATTCTCTAGTGGTCACCACAAAGCCCCTTTCTTTCTCTTTCCCCCTTTTTTTGATAGTTATTAAAATCTCCCATGACTATTATGGGGATTGGAAGCAATTCAATAAGAAACTTTGCCAAAAGTTTAAGTACTGATGGAGAATTTGAGGGAGGTATATAAATGTTCACTAAAGTGCACTGACATTGTGATATCTTTCAATGTAGGAATATGTATCTCCCTTCCTTATCTATCTCAGAGGGCAAACAGGAAAATCCCAAACACCCACATATCAAGATAAATTGTTGCATCACAGATGATTTTCAGAATCGTCCACTTTCTGAGTACTTGCATCCATACTCTGAGTTATTTTTTGACATCAGCAGAGAGTGGAAATAACTTATCTTCAATAGTAATCACATGATTTTCTAGCTCAGAGATGCGTTCCCCTGCTTTCTGCATATCTTGCCGCAGGAACGTAAAGTCTGCCTGTATACATAGTTACATAGTATTTGAGGTTGAATAAAGACATTAGTCCATCAAGTCCAACCTATTAGGATCTCATTCTAGGAGTACCTGTACCCCTGTATATTACGGTCCCTTAAGAAATCGTCCAAAGGTTTCTTGAACAATTCCACATTATTTGCTGAAATCACCGCCTGTGGCAGTGAGTTCCAGACCCTAACTGATCTTTCTGTGAAGAACCCCCTTCGCCCCTTGTGGTGGAATTTTTTTTCCACCAATTTTAGGTGGTGGCCTCTAGTTTTTGTAATGGAGTTAATTTTAAACAGTTTATCGCTAATGTTGCTACCACCATTGAACATCTTGTACATGGAAATCATATCCCCCCTTAATCTCCTCACCTCTAATATACCTTGTACTTGATCTGCAAGATACATCACAAATGCAGTACATTGGCTTATGGCTGGGGTTTTGTCTCTTGTGTCTCATTTCCACCCTCCTCCATCTTCATAGTTAGAGGTATAGTAGCCAATTCAGCCATCTGTCTCTGTAACTCAGAGCTGCCCCCACTCTGACTATTTTCAGCTATTGATTCCTCCATGCCTCCCAAGCCATCCCTCTGTTGTGTCTCACTTAACTTGCCTCCAGTTGAATTTCTGGGGTATTTTCCGTGGTGATCCTCCAGCATCTTTCTTCCCAGAACATGGATGCCACGCAAACTGTTCTAGTCGGGCTGTTGCTGCATATCTCTGCCTCTCCTTTGCAAGTCACTTCCCACGTGGAGCCAGCGTGGAGCTGCCATTTCCTTGGGCGCTTTCCGTGCCGCTACCCCTGCAGCCCCCACAGTCTCCTTCTTGCAGGTCATCACTGCTGCAGGTCTCAGTGAGGCTGGCCTTGTCGCTGCCTTCAGCGCCAGCCACATAAAGCAGAAGCGGCTTCAGAGGTTCACGCTACCCCGCTAGACTCCTCGTCGGAGCAGAGACACACATCACGCCTCTACATCCGCTGTCGGGCACAGGAAACCAAATTTTAACCATTCTTAACCCGTGCAGTAGAGCTACCCGTGCATTGAAAAGTTAAGTGCATGTCTGTGTCTAGGTTAAAAAAAAATTATACTCACCTGAACTGCTGATCTGGCTGGCTGTGACAGCACTCCCTCCTGCCTGTCTCCTCTTCCAGTGCAGTGATGGTATAACCCTCTGTGTCCTCCTGTCCAATACACTGTATGGTGACTTAAGGATTCCTAGACTGCTGCAGAGGATGGAGAGAGATGCTCTAGGGACCAGTCCAAGAGCCAGCTGGCTCAGAGGTTTACCTTTTTCTTTTTTTTACCCTAGGCAAAAATGAGCAACTGACAATTGCAGTGCAGGGTAGCCCCACTGCAAGGGTTCATAACATTTCTGCCCAGAGTTCTTCTTCAAAAAATCTTGTAATATATTATTGGAATTGTGAATTTGCTCCCATTGTGAAAATATATACAGTACATATAAAGAGTTAAGTTGGCTCACAAATGTTACGGAGGTGTTTGGATATGAATAAAATGTACAATTTGTGTCTGCATACAAATATTAAACATCACAGTAGGACAAATACAATGTGCAGATTAAGTAAAAATAACTATTGCTGATATAAGGTAAACTGAATTTTAAAACAAAACCTCAAATAGATTTGGAAACAAAGTAAGGGGTCTATTCACAAAGCTGCCGTAGGCAGTCAAGTGAATAACCGACCGGAAGTGAAGTGAGCCGAACGCTGTTCGGCTATTCACTTCAGGCTTGTACAGCTGATTGCAGCTGTACACCGACTAAAATCAGCCGTACATCGACTTGCTGCGGCTGGCTTCGGGTCGGCCAAACATGCCCAGATGCCGAACTGCAGTGAGTGAATAGCCGAATGCTGCCGACACATAGGTACCGAGCAGAATAGAAAAACAGTTAAAAAAGTAGAAAACATAAAATAGAAAACGATTGGGCGCAGCTAGCAGTGATAGCTAGCTTTGCCCAACTGTTTTCTATAGGCCAGGACCAGCTGAGCAGAACCTCCGGCAGGCTATTCGCTGCTGTTCGACCTATTCTCATTGAACAGCAGTGAGTGAATGGCTGAATGCCTCTGTGGTACCGAGCAGAATAGAAAAACTGTTTAAAAAGTAGAAATAATAAAATAGAAAATGAGTGGGCGGAGCTAGCAGTGACAGATAGCTTCGCCCAACTGTTTTCTATTGGCCGGGTGGTTGTACTGCCATCAGAATAAAAAAAAAAAAAACACCATAGGAATGCATAGCTAGATTGTCGGAAGAAAAAAAAAAAGACAACAGAGCAGGGAAAGGTTTACTCTGCTCGATCGAGCAAAGTAAAACTTTCCGGGAGAAAGTGTTTCTCTCTCGGGCGGCCGGGAGCCGCTGTCTAATAGCGGGAGACTCCCGGAGCATCCGGGAGAGTTGGGCTGTCTGGAGATCAGCGTCCCTGGTTACCTGGTAACCAGGGACGCTGATCTGCCTGTGCAAGTGGCCGGAGCCAGCCGTGAGATGACGGCTGGCTCCGCCCAGCCGTTAGTAGCAGGCCGTCCGGCCAGCTACGGCTTTCACCTCGGCTCAGTCGAGCCAAAGCATATGACGTCGGTGCGACTGAGCCCCTCGCCCAACTACGGGAGCCGCTCGGCCAACTTTGGGAGCTGTACGGGCTATAGTGAATAGCCCGTACATCAGCCCTTCGGTTTTACTGAACCGAAGGGGTCCTGGGGTCGAAGCTAGCCGAAGGATCAGCCGAAGCTACGGCTAGATCCTTCGGCAGCTTTGTGAATAGACCCCTAAATGTCCCAGCATCTCATTAAGATCAGAGTCAGTACCAGTCTAAGTACATGCGATTAATGATGACCAATCAGGCTGATTTTTTCTGCAAGTCATGTCTTCATGGCACCAGCAAAATCTTTTATATTACAATAATCTTGTTGGAAATAGCAGTTATTTTGGTTAGTTTCAATTATTGTTTTGTATTTGTACTCTCAATAACCTGGTACTGGAACAGTGTAGGCATTTCTCTCCCTTCCTTTTCTATATTCATAAGCATGTTTGTTAATTGACAGAGAAGACCATCCAACATTAATGCCTCTGGCCAGCTTGAAATGTATGTAAATCATAACAATTAACTTCTCTTATTTGCTACTCTTTGGTCTGCTAAATATACCATTAAATGTGTTTTGTTATATCTGTTTGATAAGTGCAAACTATGCCTGTTAATTTTGCCAGAAATCTTGTGAGCTAATAAAGTCCTGTGTTCTCTACTTGTGCTCATGGAGGAGTTATGAAGATGAGGAGGAAGAAGGGCAGATGAGGAGATGGCTGTGTTCTATGTAATCCATCAGCAATGAAGTAGGCAGGGCTGACAACATGTGTTATCATGTCAAAGAGAAAGGTAGGAGCATACCATATTTCTGGCACATGAGCAGTAATTTTTCTGTGCTTGCAGAGGGTTTTCAAATAATTCATTGTGAGAAAATGTTTATTTTTTATACATAGGCTTTAAGACATACTAACAGAAGAGTATAGAATGCAGTGGCACTAAACTGAGAAGTTAAATCTCAAAAATGCACTTGAATACCCTATTAACAAAAATGTAGCTTATTTGTGTATCACTCAGCTGTAGATCCTCAAATCATCTCTGAATTGGTGCTGACACTGTCCTTCCTTCTGGAGCGTGGCGACTTTTGTTCCCCTTGGTCCCTGTGTGTGTTGTAAAGTAGCCACCGCTCCAAGCTCACTCCCGTGTTGGACTACAATCTTAATACAAGTTTTTAAACTAAATTTGAGATTACGCCTACATATTAAAAGAATTATAAAATATGTCACGGGTTTTCTAAAAAATTTGTACAACAGAATTTATTACATTTCTTGGAAACCACCTGAAAAGTCAGGATCAGTGCAAAAAATCCTCAATTTAAACAGACTCAAAAAGTAATCCTATGTAATCCTATGTGTGGGATATGAGGGCTATGGGCTACTGGTAACATTAAGAACATTCTGGTCACCTCGACAATGGGCCACATGTTTTGAGGGACATGCCTTTGTATGTATATGTATATCCCTTGTTAATGTGCTGAACATCTACATTTGCTAAGGTAGACCATCAAAGTTGTACCACCGTTTTAAAAATATTAGTGATAGAATATGACAATTTTTTTAAAATAATTTTATTGTTATTATTTTCAATTGCATTAAACAAGTAACAAAACCATAACAGCATAACACAAGGTAAACACCCAAGCCAATCAAGAATCAGGGGCACAATCTTAACTAAACAGTTACCGACTACAAAAACAACTACCCCCACCCAACCCCCTAGCCCCCACCCTTAGAGCTGCACCTTCCCCCCTCCCAAATACAAATGTAATATAGAGGACTATACTGTTTGCCTGTTAATTCTCCCATGGGTTAGTTGTTTGAATGTATTTTTCTCTTAAATTGCAGAGTTTATTAATTGGGGTTTAGTTTCACATTATGTAAAACCTTGCATATTTTCAGTGGTAATCACATCACCATGACCAACCAAGTGGTAGATGTAGACCTTTCAGGGAATGAAAGTTGTAATAAACATAACATTTCACACGATGATTATTCAATATAAAAGATATGTATGTGTGTATGTGCAAAAGTTAACATGAACATTTAAACATGTATGTTTATACATTTATACATAAAGAGATCATATTTCCCTGCATGTGTGCACCCCCTACAACAATAACCTCATTTGGTGTCTTTGAAATGCTGGGTTAAAGCTGTTTCATGTGCTAACAGGAATTTGCCTTCTCATACTTAGTTTATTTACATAGCTAATGCAACTTGGAAAGATATTTCCTGACTGGGGAAGGTTTTTCAGCCCCATATACTTTCTCTTTGTAAAAACTGAGTATCCCAACACAGCTGTTTAGGCCAAAACATGAATAACTATTTCCTACTATTACATTTATTGAATTGTATCTTTAATGGTAGCAGTACTCAAATACAAAAGAGATGCAATTTGTTTTGGTAGCACTTGAACGTAATCTTCTTCTTCCTAATTTCCAGTTTTGGTTTTATTACACTGAACCTTAAAGGGTGTTTGTACAGGCGGAAGTATGCATCATTTTTAAATGATCACCTTCCTTTCACAGAGTGTACATTCACGAAAGAATTATGGGTTTTTCATCTACATTGCCTTAATTTTAAATAAGACTCTTTTTATTGAATCAGTACTGAAGATGTATTCACAGCTATGAGTTTTTACTTCCCTATTCTGTGCACAGAGAGTGAATTATTTTTACTTTATAAACAAGTGTGTTTTTTTGTGCATTACCTATAAATATCTCAAATACCTACTCAAAATCTCGGAATGTTTTTTTTTGCCTGCCCTAATGTTTAGTAAATGTATGTGTTTACTGCCGTATGCATTGTATTTATTGTATTGTATTGTGTTTGACAGTACAAAATGTTTTTATTTCAAATGTTGCATAAAAGAACATTAGTAGACATTTCTTCTTAAACACTTAAAGGAGAACTATGAGGTGAGTGATTTTCACTCAACCTCATAGTTCGAGCCGACGTGTGACAATGAAACTATCAAATTCAATGGATCGGGAAGTGAGCAAACGCATACCGTCGTTCACTCAATTCTCGATCATGTCCCTGCAGAGAGCCGTGACTGTCACTCACAGCTCCCTGCAGGGATTCCCCCTCCCCTCTTCGATCCTCCAGCGCTGACTGGCGGAACGGAAAGGGAAGGGGACGGGTACAGCTGGCTCTGCCTCTAGATAGGCAGAGCCAGCTGTCACTCACACAGCTGGGGGGATCTCGACAGTAATGTCGGGATCCGTCCTGGCTGTGGCGGTCTCAGTATACCGTGAGCTGTAGCTCGCGATATACTGAGCTTTGGGTCACGGGAGGACGCTAGTATATGTCCTCCCGTGACCCTTAGAAGAACTATGGGTGAAAAAATGTACCCCGTAGCTCTCCTTTAAGAGGAATATATTTTCAATTTAACTTTAGTAAATTCAGCCCAGTTTAATTTCACTTAACCTGAAAACACCACAGTTCACCTCACTCCACTTTAGTAAGTCAGATTCTATAGGTTGCCTTCATGCTTGTGTGGATTTTCTCTGGCTTCGGTTTCTAGCAAAAATAAGCTGGTTATTGGTTATTAGTCACACTGCGTAACGGCCTGAAGAGGAAGCTGGTATGGCATTGCTGCATACAATTTTATACTACTTGGTACGACAACAAAAGCACCTAATTCTAGTTCTCCCTGTAGTTCCCTGTGATTTGGAAGTACATCTGGTGGGGCCAAACAGTTGTTGATATTCCTGGAGGCCTCCAAGTTACTTCCTCACAAACACCACCTACCCATTCTGAAACTGGCCAAATTGGTGTGGATTGAGGTTAAATGCCTTACTTCATTTCTGGATTTCCCTTATTAACCCTGTTTTAGCAAAGCTTAGTGCAACTCCAAATACTGCATTATGGAAGTCCCATGGTATTGTAATTCTTGGGAGGAAATGATGTGCTCACTCATGCAATAACAGCAGAGACAAGATTTACCCTGTAGTTTCTCCTATATATTCCTACAACTGCACCATGGCTTGGAGGTGCAATTGAAAGAATATGTTAAACCCATCTCTGAATAATACCCACAAATAGGAGTGTTAAAGCGGACCTTTACCCCCTTTTAACTAAAACTCACAGCAGCATGCAGTTGTCAGCTACAAGTCTGAAGCTAAGTAAAATTAAGTGAATAGCCTCGACATTGGCTCCCTATATTCACCTCTCACCCTAATAAAGTGGTGAACAGGAAAAACATAAAAGGGAATAGTGTTTGTAGAGAGGTATGAGACCAATGCATGGATAAATTGTATCAAAACGTATTAGACATAAAATAAATAGGATAAAATATATACAATTAATGCAAATGTACAATACCACCAATACAATTCAGAGGGCATCTGCCCAGGTGAGCACAGTCTCAAAACAAGTGGTTCTTGTTATTCAGCCATGATTCCAAAAATTTCATAGATGAGACATCCAAATAATATTCAACATGATTTGTCTCATGGTCTCATATTTGCTCTGATCATTTATTGCATTTGTTGCATGTGGAACAAATATTTGTGGCTGTGTCTCTCCTTTATTTTAAGTGGATATCAAATACATTTTGCATCAAATATACAGTATATTTGTTAAAGCTGAACTCCAGAATTACCTGTAGCTTTGCCCAGTTGTACAGGTTCCTCTCCAGTACTGAAATTGCTTACTCAGGTTTCATTGCACACTGTAAGCTTTTCATCTTGTACATTAGAAGCTGCAGCAATCAGATAGAACCCACTTCACTTCCGGGCCACAGATTAGCAGACTGGTTGCATTCTGGAGAGGATACTAAGTTGCATTCTGGATGCAGTGTTACATTCTGGAGAGGATACTAAGGAAAGGCTTCCTGCTACTTGCGGCAGACCAATTAAAACATCTCACTCCCAGACAAAGTTACTTCCCTAGAGATATTTAATGTTAAAAGTATATATGGTGACATTTATTACATTTGTGACAATTTATTAATGCAGTTTTGTAAAGCTACTGAAAGGTCCACTTTAGGTTTCCTTGCTAACCCCCTACACACTGCTATCAAACTCTGCATGATAATTGGGGGTGCATATATTGCAATGCATGCTTTTTCATACATGAGTGCTTTTTTTCATTTCCTTTAACAGCCCCCACCCCCCATCTTCAAGTGTTGAAACTGAATGGCAGGAACGCACCTACCCCCAACGTGTGTTGTTGTTTTTCTTAAATTAAATTTTTTTTTCTGTGCGAGCATGGTGCATGTGGTCCCACTGTCATTCAACAGTAGAGATCATAAAAAAAGGTACTAAACCAATGTGCCTCGGCTTTTTTTCTATTCTGACACGGCTCTGTGTCAGAAAAAAAAAAGAAAAAGCAGTGTGTCTCTCCTGGGCGGCCGGGATTGAGCATGTTCGGCCGACCCGAAGCCGTGCGAAGCAAGCCGATGTACGACTGAAATCAGCCGTATCAGCCTGAAGTGAATAGCCGAACAGTGTTCGGCTCACTTCACTTCAGGTCGGTCAATCACCGGCTGCCTACGGCAGCTTAGTCAATAGACCCCAAAATGTAAACAATGGCTGGCTCTCCCTTTCATTTCACACTCTGATTCGTTGTGAGTGGAAGGAGTCAGAGATACTACCAGTACCATGCAGTACTAGTGCAAGCCAGAACCAGTGGCTGTGCAGTCAGGGCTAGTGCGACCTGGAACCAGTGCAAGCCAGGACCAGTGACTGTACAGCCAGTACAAGTGCCATTCATTACCTGTACAGAGAGTACCAGTGCCTATACAATCAGTCCCAGTGTTATCCAGTACCAGTTCTGGAATATATTTTGGCCTAAATTTATGAAGAAAGTATTTCTTTGATGTTTTATAACATAAATTAAGGGAAAGGGTTTTTTTTTTCAACACTTTTCAGTCTTTTTTTTTCTTATATAGTAAAATGTAAAAAATACCTCAGTGGTTATTAAATATTACCAAAATAAAGCTCTATGGGTCTTAAAATAAAAAATAAAATTTTATATATATATATATATAATTAATGGCTTGTTGGTAGTTAAACTATCAAAGCACTGGTAACTGAAAAATGTCCTGGCCATGAAGGGGGGAAGGGGTGTAACATGCCGGTCCTAAAGAGGTTAAAGGAGAACTATGGGGTTAGGGCTGTTCCCCATAGTTCTCCTAAGGGTAACGGGAGGACACAAACTAGCATCCTCCCGTCACCCTAAGCTCAGTATACCACGAGCTGCAGCTCACGGGAACGGATCCCGACAATTATGTCTGGATCCACCCAACTGCGTGGGTGACAGCTGGCTCTGCCTATCTAGAGGGGGAGCCAGCTGTACCCGCCCCCTCCCCCTCCGTTCCGCCAGTCAGCACTGGAGGATCGGACAGGGGAGGGGGGAATCCAGTCCCTCCCCTGTCACGGCTCTCTGCCAGCACAGGATCGAGAAGTAAGCGAGCGCCGGTATGTGTTCGCTCACTTCCCGATCTACTGAGCCGACCTGTTACAGTTTCATTGTCACAGGTCGGCTCAGATTATGAGGCTGAGTGAAAATCACTTACCTCATAATTCTCCTTTAAGCAATAAAATTAATTGAACTTGTTCAGCCAGACATGACCATAACTTCCTAGGTTACAAAACGCTATTTTATTTGCATAAAGATAATATACATACTGTATATAACTGTGCAGAAAAAAGCATATAAAAATATATATTTGTAGTAAATGGTAAATATTTTTAAGCAGATTACAAAGAAGAGAATATGCAGAACAGACATGCACAAATGGGAGCTGCCTTCATGTTACCCGGGGTTTTTGTTCACATTATGTGGGAAATCCAATGCATAAAAGAATTAAAAAACCGAGCAGGCAGGATTATTTTTGCCTGGAATTTCTTCACAGCAGTGCAAGCATGAACATAAAGAACAATGTCTCACTGCAGCTATACATGTCCATGAAGACATAGACAACATTTAATGGTTGTGTACAAATAGACTATGCAATGTGACAGGACATGTTTTCTTTTACTTGTGGGAAATTTAATTATTCAGGGTGAATTAGCTTGTCATCATTAGCTGGAGGCAGTCAGTATGTTAAATAATGTTGATCACCTGCAAAACAGCTAAGAACACGTTTCAAATATTGTACATAGATGCACAATGCTTTTGCTATCAAAAGGATTCTGTTTAGCTAGTCATTAGATTTATACAACCATATTAAACCATCTAGTGTGAATGAGTGGGCACACAAATACCTTCTCACATACATCAGAAATAATAACTGATATTGCAACCCTAATTCCAAAAAAGTTGGGACGCTGTGTAAAATCTACAAAAAACAGAATTAAATGATTTGCAAATGTCATAAACCCATATTTTGTTCACAATAGAAAACATATCCAAAGTTTAAACTGAGAAAATGTACAATTTCAAGAAAAAAATAAGGTAATTTTGAAACTGATGGCAGCAACAAGTCTCAAAAAAGTAGGGACAGGGCCATTCCCCTCTTCTTTTAACAACACTCTTTAATTGTTTGGGAACTGAGGAGACCAGTTGCTGGAGTTTTGGGAGAGGAATGTTGTCTCATTCTTGCTTGATATAGGATTGTAGCTGCTCAAAAGTCCTTTTCAATTGGTGAAAGGTCTGGACTGCAGGTAGGCCAGTTAAGCACCCGGATTCTTCTACTACAAAGCCATGCTGTTGTCATAGATGCAGTATGCAGTTTAACATTGTCCTGCTGAAATATAAAAGGCCTTCCCTGAGAAAGGCGTCAACTGGATGGGAGCATATGCTGCTCTAAAACCTGGATATATATTTCAGCATTAATGATGTCTTTCCAGATGTGCAAGCTGCCCATTCCATACATGCTAATGCACCCCGATACCATCAGAGATATAGGCTTTTGAACTAAGTGCTGATAACAAGCCAGCAGGTACCTCTCCTCTTTTTCTGACCACAGAACAGTTTTTCACTTTGCGAATGATCATTTTAAATGAGATTTGGCCCATAAAAGACGGTTGTGTTTCTGGATCATGTTAAGATATGGCTTTTTCTTGCATGATAGAGTTTTAACTTGCATTTTTGGATGGCACGCCAAACTGTCTTCACAGACAGTGATTTTTGGATATATTCCTGAGCCCATGCAGTGATGTCCATCACATAACCATAATCCTCCTGTCCCATTGCACTCCTGAGCGGACAAAAACCCAAAATCCAACTGGGTGGGTGCGGTAGTGACAACGGATGCCTCCGTGAAATGTAGATAGATGAAAGTAGTCACTCGCACTCCATGATATTAAAGTCAATGCTGTTTATTGACTGAGATAACACACATCTCCTTAGCGACGTTTCAAGACCATGCGGTCCCGTCCTCAGGCAAACAGAGAGTGGGTCAAGCAACAAAATCAAACAATAAATACAGGTGTAACAAAATCAAACCACCAATCACAATGCAGTTGAATACCTCCTCCTCTGACGTCCTAACGACGTGATTCACACCATGCTGCCCAGGTGCAATTAGCTATATGCTGAACACATGATACAGTTGCATACTGGTAAAATACCTTGTCCGTAGTGGTGATCTTGCATTGCCCGAGATCTACCTGCTTTTTTCCGATCCGTGTCATCCATGGATCCGAGTTGCAACCTGCTGGCTGCTCATCCTCCAAAGAGGATACCCTGACCATGTTATCAACAAGGCCCTGACTTGTGCAAAGGAGAGGTTACTCTCCCCCCCAACTCATAAGGGGATGGATAAAATTCCATTTATCCAGACCTACAATCGCCTGTCAGGAAAGATTAAACAATCAACCATCAGGAATACCAATATTCTGATGGCTGATAAAAACCTCACACAGAGCGTAAGGACGAACCCCGTTAGCAGTATATAAACAGGACAAAACTCTGTGGGATCATCTAATCCATGCTGACCCCAAAGAGAAATATGCCACACAAATATGGAAGATATCCAGTAAATCAGGTTTTTTCAAATGCTACAATTGCAACATATGCAATGCAACCATTGAGGGTGGAAAATTTATACACCCTCACAACGGTAATAATTACAGGATTGATGGATATCTTAATTGCAACACAGAGTTTGTGGTATATATTCTCAAATGCCCGTGTTCACTTATTTATGTGGGGAAAACCATAGGTCTCTTCAAAAAAAGATTTCAAAAACATTGATGTGTGTTATTTCAGTCAATAAACAGCATTGACTTTAATATCATGGAGTGCGAGTGACTACTTTCATCTATCTACATCACATAACCATGCCTGTGTTTAATGCAGTGCTGTCTGAGGGCCCAAATATCAGGTGCATCCAATATTGTGTTTCGGCCTTGTCCTTTGTGCACAGAGATTTTTCTAGATTCTCTGAATCTTTTGATAATGTTATGTGCTGTAGATGATGATATATTTTGTCTTTGCAATTTTACTTTGAGGAACATTATTCTGAAACATCTTTACTTCTCAAACACTCTGAATCTCTAAGATGTTCTTTTTATACCCAATCATGTTAATGACCTGTTGCCAATTAACCTAATTAGATGCAAAATGTTTTTC
The DNA here is from genome assembly GCF_000935625.1 of Nanorana parkeri. Taxonomy (NCBI): domain Eukaryota; kingdom Metazoa; phylum Chordata; class Amphibia; order Anura; family Dicroglossidae; genus Nanorana; species Nanorana parkeri. Next base: position 269,075 of record NW_017307673.1, on the reverse strand, counting down.
CAGCTCTTCCTTGTTAGTACCACTTACTTTGCCAGCTTTTTCTTGCCCTGTCCCAACTTTTTTGAGACGTGTTGCTGCCATCAATTTCAAAATTACCTTATTTTTTTCTTAAAAAGGTCAATTTTCTCACTTTAATCATTTGATATATTTTCTATTTTCTATTGTGAATAAAATGTGGGTTAGGTGATTTGCAAATCATTGCATTTTGTTTTTATGTAGATTTTACACAGCTTCCCCACTTTTTTGGGATTGGGGTTGTATGTAGTACACAGGTGTGGTTGCAATGCTGACAGTCATCAAATATTTGCCAGTTCTATTCAATATAACAAAGCTAAGATAAACTAATTTCAAATAAAATAGCCACAATTAAAAACATTGGAAATAATGTAACTTAAACCATCTACCCTTGCAGCTCTGTGGAAACATCTGGGAAAGCACCTGTGTGAACTAGAAAACAATAGCACAGAAGTACACTGGCATAGTGTAGTAGTTAAAAAAAATAAACAAACATTAATATGAAATGGTGGATAAGGCACTCACAAAAGTATTTGTTATGTAGAAGCCAAAATGCAAATAGAGGAACGGAAGTGGGGAACCTCAGGATCGTGATGCTGTATCAGGAGTACTGTGTCCAGAGAGCAAGCTTGTGTGAAGTGTGTGGCTGTGAGTTCCATCTCTCTCCTCCTCTCCCAGCCAGTGCTATTTCCTCTTGTGCCTCTGTTCCACAAGCTACTATTGTTGCTAGGAACGCATTTCGGGGGGAGAACAACTCCCCTTCATCAGCCTATCGACAGCAGGATAAATGTGGCTATTTATCAGATTTTATTAAAAGCACCCAGAGCTGGCTGTAGGAAGGTCGGTACAGTTATAGATTTACTAGCTTGGAAATGGGCAAAAAACTATTATACTCTCTTTCAATAACTAAAACAATTAGAAATAATCATAAAACTAAAATATCCCAAAAAAAATCAGCAAAATTCTTGTGTTTAGATGCAATTTGCAGAAGTTTATTTTTGGCCGGAGGGGAAACATGGGTATATGATCAGTAGATCCTATGTGGATATATGAATATGAATTATACATGAATATGATGGCTGCTGGTATCTACAGTCTTTGCATATATACACATAAGCTTATAGCAGTAATATCCTGTTCATTTGTATATTTGTAATACTATGCCTGTGTATATAAATTAATTTCATGTTAGATACTATATCTTCTTAAGTAATTAACTATTTATTCATAAACTAAAGTGTTTTATTGCTATTTAATACAATAATATTATTTGTATTCATTGTTTTGAGATTGTATTGTGTATACACCTTTTACTACTTCAATAGATCCATCTTACTAATGATATATTGTATTTTGCACGTCTTAAAAGCTAGCACTGCTCCCTTATAGCCTTTTTTTTGTTTTAGGCTCATTTGTAATTGTTTTAGTTGATAGAGTATAACTGTTTTTGTCAGTTTCCAAGCTTTTAAATCTATAACTGTACCGACCTTCCTACAGCCATCTCTGTGCGGTTGCAATAAAATACTATAACTAGCCACATTTATCCTGCTGTCAATAGGCTGTTGAAGGGGAGGTTTTCTCCCCGAAATCCCTAGCTATCGAATTCATGTGTGGAACATGAGCACTACAGAAAACTGAAATAGCCGGGAGAGGAGAGATATGGAACTGGCAGCAACACCTTGGTCCAGTCTTGGTCTGTACACAGATTGGCTCTCTGGACACTGTGCTCTCATCTTCTGATACAGTGGCTCTATCTTGAGTAAACCTGGGTGGTTCCCCCACTACCATTCTTCTAGTTTCCTTTTGGCTTCTACTCAACAAATACTTTTGTGATTGCATTTAATTTTATTCACCATTTCACATTACATTACATTGGCAGTATGCTGCCTTTAAAACAACCTGCACCTAGTTTAAGAAAACCTTGAAACAGTTTTGGTTACAGTTCCATCATGTGTGACAGATTCAGGTAGTTCTCTTTACCACCACTTGGCTGTGATATATAAAAAAAAAAATACTTCCAGTTTACAGAGTAGGAAACTGTCAGTAATTAAGATCAACCCTGATTTGGTGTAAAGAGAAACACCAGTGCTCAGAATGGGACATGTATGTAGTGGTAAGCTGTCATTAATGTGACAATTTCCCATTTATTGGTTGCTAGTTCACCAGCGGCCCATTCAGCTAGGCTATGGAATACACCCACTGCCTGCTGTTAATCACAAGGGAGGCAGACCTGATTGGTAACTCATGCTCATGCTGGAATAAGAGGAATTATTTTATAGTCATCATTTTATCATTAGCTTAAATTTTATGAGCTTTTAAAGGTTTTTAAAGTGTCTCCTTTTGCCCATTATGGTTGAAGTTGGTCATTGCTGTTTCACAGGCACACACCATTTTCTTTTACAGGCGCACACAATTTTGGGGCTTGATATATTTGGTATCTATTCTACTCATTATGACGGGGCAAAAATCAAAAGGTTCAAGACATCTGTACCTGGGTTTGAAGCTTCCCATGTACTTTCTAACCCTTTCACATGGGAATCATACAGTTTTAATGACTGATTAAAATCGCCTTTGAAAGTCAGTATTCACTTTGCTGCCCAGGATAAGTAAGCATAATACATATGTTTGTTCTCCTGTTCAAATGTGTTATTTTTTGAAGTGTTGTTTGTATCAGAATTGTGGTTTTAATGTATAGCATCATTTGAGTGGAACATGTAGAAGTTTCTAACCACAGCTAGAAATACACCAGAAGACAGTGGATCTTAAATCCAGTTGGAAAGACAGATGGTAAAGGCAGTGTTGGGGGATGACGTTATTAACAAAGTGAATGTTTTAGAATTTTGGTTTACGATTTCTTTCCCAGTGGAGGGATTTATTTACACTTTATTAATCAGCAGCTTTACAATTATTGTTTTGCAACGGATCCAAATATACTTCAGTTACAATATTTGTTTTAAACAGACATTGCCGGTGATTTGCTGAACTGTACTAGTTTCCCTGCTTGGCCACTTTCAGAATGTTGATAAAAAGACACTGCAATTTTTTTACATAGTTAAGTATTATTATTTCACAACTGATTATTAAAATAAGAATTAGTATTTTAATAGTAATCCTTTATGGATTAACATTTGCAAGATACAATGATCTAAGACACAAAGCAAATTTTAAATGTTTTTACATCTTTAAAAATACCCTGCATGTTTTATAGCTGGTATGTTAATCCCTAGCCGAAGGATCGGCCGAAGCTACGGCCAGATCCTTCGGCAGCTTTGTGAATAGACCCCATAGTAATTTTAATCTGGCTAAGTCTTTCAAAGTAGTAAATGTGGTCTTTTCTGAATGGGTGTGCAAGGGTCTTGCCTGAGAGTGGTTGGCAATGCTGACCTCCTTTAAAAATGCTGGTTGCCTGGCTGTTATAATTACTAAGTGACTTTAATACTGACCTATGACAATTATGCAAAGAAAAACTGTTAATTTGAAATGTCTCACTGTTTTAAATCAATTTTAATTTGAGAAAAATACATAAAGATGAATATCTAATGATAGCTTAAGGAAAAAAGCATTGTTAAATCATTAAGCATTAGTGGTGATTTATTTGAACAGGTACCTGAAACACTTGTCCAAGCTTTCATTCCACTAAAAACTTTAAGTATAGCACAAGCCAAAATGTTTTTTTCACTTTGGATAGAATAGGAAATGTTAAATTTGAGAGATTTTCCTTCGCTTCCTGACCTGTGGATACAATGGGACGTGAGAGACAGTCTCTCCAAAATTAAGCATAGTCTCTCTTGGACAATTGTCCCTGTCCCCATTGGAAGATTTTACCTCCTCTCCTGTTTTGGCGACAACTGAAAATTTTGAGGACCCTGTAATTTTCAGTTTCAGTGACAATGGTTAATGGAAGAAATAGAGAGCATGAATCTACTTAGCAGAGACACAGACAGCAACAAAGCCTGACAGGGATTCTAATCTAATCAGCACTCCTATCAAAGTTAAAAAGAGTTTTGGGTTTGGATACAGTTTAACTTAAAAGTTGTAAGGATATAATTCATAAGTAGAGGGTGTCTTTTTCCACCTACATTACTTTCCATCTGATTACCATTCACTGTGTGTTCTCATTCTAACAGTAAAGGGAGTGAAAATATAGCAGTGGATCAATACATTTCTTTGAGAAATCATATCCTAAATTCTGTTTAGTATTTTATGGCAAGCAGTACTGAGTGTGCTGTTGCACAATAGTTGCTAAAAAGTACCAGAATCTTTTATGAATTGATCTGATGCTATCTGTCAGAGAATGGGATGCTGTGTTTAATTTTGCAGCCAGAAGTCTAACCGAAATAACCGTTAAGGGATTTCTAAGGCCAAAGTAAATATTTCTGTGAAAGTATATTTTTATTCTACACTGTATTTTCATTCTCGTTATGAGAACCTTTACTACTTTCTTTTTAAATTATGGGAAGAAAAACTTTAGATCTGGCTTTGAAAACCCCTGACCTGGTATTGATTTGCAAAGGAATGATCATTGTGTGATGTGTGCTGAATTCTGCCAAGAAAAACTCAGATTTGAAAGGAGAAAGACTTGTCATATAATGAGGGTTATAATATAAGGACCTCTAACATGTGCTAACAGTGTAGATGTTTAAAAGATAAATGTTTACCATATACCATTTTTCCCACACTGCTTCCTCACATTCATAGGTATTAAATTAGGCAATGTTGTGCTTTTGTAAACCCTTCTGCATCCAGCATGAATGACTTGGTAACCACAGATGTCTATATTTCAAATGTGGCAGAGTATTCAGGAAAAGCAGGCTAAAGGTATACATACTGCAGTGTTAACACGATTAGACACTGTGTGTTACAAAAAATGAATAGGTGAACTAAGTGACATCACCCCCCTACCCTTCCTGGTCACCACTATACTTTACTATAGTAATCAACATCGCCCTCCATCTACACCAGCCGGTGTTTTGTCCAAGCACTTAAAAACTTCAGTGCACAGCCCGGAAGGTTGTGAAGCAACATAATGCTTACAATGGCAACCAGTCATTGGTCAGCGTAGTCAGATGACTGTGCTGACCAATAAGTATCTCTTCTTTCTTTTCGGATGCTGTCCTGAAACAAAATGGCTTGAAAAATATTCTCACCATTTATCCACCAATGCAAGCATTACATTGCTACACAGCCTCCAGGGCTGTGCAGTAAAGTGCCTGGACCAATACAACGGCTGGTGTGGATGGTGGGAGATGGTGATAGCTAAGCAGGGTGATAGACAAACTGTGTTGTCAGTTAGTTCACCTTTTCACCTTGTGAGTAGCTGAGCTTTACCCTTTAACGTGGCTCAATGCACCCTTATCTCTCCAGGAATCCAAGCACTAATTCTTAAAGGACATCTACAAAACACCACTTGCCCATCCATCTCTGGGACAGTAAGTGAGAGCTCTCTCTCTAACAGGGCTCTGGATAGCATTACAACAGCAGAAGTTACAAACTTTCCCTACTATATCCAAAACTAAAAAATATGATTTGCCTGGATATGTACTTAAATGCCCAGGTCCATTCTTCTCATTGGATTGGGTGATAATTTTGTCTAATTTTGTACTTTCTAAGCTCACAATAAAACCAGAACCTTACCTTGCCTTAGGCTGCCCAACCTGTCTTCTGCAGTCAAGGGGAGGAAAGGGGTAGTCAAATCTGTATTCCTGTAGTCTTCCCAAGTGTCCACAGTAGAAAAAAATGCAGTAGGGGAGATATGTGTAGGTAGATTTGCCACAGAGGCTAAAAGAACAACTTGTATATGCTGCCTCAGGCACCACAAGAAAAACCCTTGTTAAATGTCTGGTGTAAAGCTTAAAATACAAAATCACAGTGTTCATTTGTGCTTTAGAAACAGCTTGTAAAGTCATTGTCAGGCTCTGCTTCCTTCATTGCAAGAGAGGCCAAAAACAATACAAGTGTACCTTAGTGAAGAAGGGTTAGAATTTCAGGATAACATTTAGCAGTGCCCCTATCACATTTTTCACCCCATCTAGCCTGAATGCTATAAAGACTATTTATCTGGCAACAATATTTTGATTCATTGCAATGATTTAATAACTTCAGTAATGCAATCAATAAACTGGTTGAGCAGATTGAGAACTTGCGTTCAACTTAAGCATGGATTGTGAAACATTTTGTAATGTGTATTATTCTGGCACATTTAGTGTTGTAAAGAACAGCAATATTTCAATAAGCTTTGTAATTAACTTGTATGACGTATTCCTTGTTTTACCTTGCTCCATAGCATCTGTACAACTTTGGGAAGGGTGTGTTGTCTGTAAATGTTAATATGTTTCAATTTACTGTGCAGACACTACATTTTTCCCCATTACAACACAGAAGACCACCAGCTGATTATACTGAACCCAGACACTCCCATTCAGGGATCAGATTGAAAGGACATCCTGCAACAAACAGCTTTTTCTTCAGAACAGAAATATGTAACAGGTTGGTTCATATGTTTATTTAAAAGAGAACTATAGCCAAACCTTTTTTTTTGGCTTTAGTTTTCTTTTGGGTCACAGGAGTACATTTAGTAATGTACTCCTGTGACCCTAAGTCAGCATATAATGGGCTACTGTTCTATATGCTGACAGCACAGAGCCACACTGCAGCCAGGAAAGATCCTGACAATATTTTCGGGATCCACCTCGCTGCCTGATTGACAACTGTCTACCTGAGCCAGCGTTGCCAACCTGTCCCCATCTGACCCTCCAATAAGTTCTGGAAGACCAGAGAGAGGGGAGGGGGAATCCCTGCAGGGAGCAGTGACTGACAGCCACCATTCTCTGCAGGGAGAAGCCATTAATTGAGCAATCAGTGGTTTGTGACCAATCAGTTCTCGAGCTATATAGCCGGCGTGTGACACCTGCAGTGTCACATGTTGGCTAAAACTATTGGTTAGAGTACATTTTACTCTTCCACAATGAGTTGTGTTGGGGCCTGTTTCAATGGGCTTTGGGCTTCTATCAATGGGCAAATTCATTGTGCTTTCTAATACATTCTTCTTGCATTTTGGATCAGTTTGAAATGCTTCTGAGATAACTGACACACACTAAATGCAATGAGCTGATGTGTGGTAAAATTCATTTTTTTAAGGTATTCTATTGTTTTGCATTGTTAAAGCATTGCATTGATGTGCATGTTTTTGATCGTACTTGCGGTGCCATTATTTTCCAATACTGCCCGTGCAATCACGCATGATCGTGGTTTAAAAAACCGTGGGGATGCATGTCGGATGTAACCCCATTGAAATCAATGGGGGCGCGTGGCAACCGCTGTGTACACCTGCACATGATCGTGCTGTGTCGGGCTCGCCGAAGTCTGCACCAGCCCTTAATGTGTCTTGCAATGTGCTGGGATGTGTTGTAATATATTGCAACGTGTTAATTTTTCAGCCAGCACACATAAACGCAACATGTTGGTGTGAGCTGAGCTTGTTGGAAACAATTAATTTGGATTGTTTAGATCGAACTATCAACGCTCACAGGTGTCCACATAGGTTGGGGTTATGTTTTTACAATCATTGTATGCCGGTGTGTAACTTAGTAATGAGTGTGACTTTGCAAACCTAAATTGGGATACCGAGACAGCGTGTGAAAATACACAGGCAGCATTTTTTTAGGACCAGTTTCAGACCTTTGCTGTGCTTTACCATTATTAAGACAACATGCTTTATATCACGCATTAAAGTGTGTTGCGTTAAGGCAGACCCTTCATTTTGAATGGGCTATCAAACCATCACAGTGGTCATTTTAATACACCTGCACCCTTTTTGTGTAGTGCAACACAACCCACATCTCTGGGTTGTAGTGCACTAAATGCAGGACTGCTGTGGTGCATTAGGGATGTGCATTGGGGTGCCAATCAAAATTATTGCACTGCAATACGCTTCATCATAGTTTATGCATTACCATGTGCTGAAGAAATGCACAATAAAATGTCAGTTTTACTGCAACACAAAGGGGTAAATCCAAGCTCAACTTAAGGGAAGACTATTGTATTCTGATAACTGTATTTGGCTATTACATGTAACAAAAGCAATTATGAAGTTTTCTTTTTATTTTAAATTTTTTTATTTTTACTATAACACTGCCAAGAGAAATACAGCAGTTCCCCTGGCAGTTTATAGTTTGCCCCAACAGCTGTCACAGTTTGCTAGGCAGCATGGACCTCAAGTAAATATGAAGAAAAATCTAAATAAGATAATGTAAATTTCCTCCCCCCTCTAGTCCTTTGCCCTTGCTTTACTCATACTAAAGCCCACCTCAAGCCTATACTCCAACAAGTATTTTATAATGATTTCTCAGGTACCCCATCGGAGTAGTGGCCACTAATTGCATACGCATTAAGGTTCTGGTTACACAACGAGGAAACAAGCACCAGTGGTTAGATGTCTAAAAGGTGCCTATACACTGCACAATTCTCGTACGAGAATCGCGGGAAATCCCACGATCGTACGAGAATCGTGCAGTGTGAATGAAGACGTGCAACCGTTTCTACTGTACGGTCACACGTCTTTTGTCTAAGGAGCATGCTAGAAAACCAGCCGAAAATCTTACGATTTGTGGCTGGTTTGAATGATGCTCGGGAGACAAATGCCGAACGGGCCGGTGTGCGCACGCGCACACTGCCCGTTCAGCATTGCGGTCGCAAATACGATCTGCCTGTCCAAGATGGGCAGATCGTACGTTTTTAAAACTACTTTACAACCATCGCAAGACTAAGGTCTTGCGATGGTTGTAAAGTGTATGGCCATCTTTAGGTGCACTTTTGTTTTACTATACTTTCAGTATATCATATCATAATGGTGCGAGCTCTATTGTAATTGCGATGTACTTGCAATACTCATCTGCTCTCTTGTTGTAATCAACCAAAGTTCTGTAACCTGTACGATGAGGACAAAGGCATGTTTTTTTTCCCCATGTCCTCCTTTGTTTACTATGTATTTCCCTTGGAAAATGAATACAAAATTCTAAATATAAAAAAATACTGTAAATTTGAATAAAGGTATTAATAGATACAGAATATTGTTATTAATGCCTTACAGCTATAAGAGTACAATTCATGTTTTCACAAAAGTAGCTGGCTGCAGCATTTGTCATTTTAAAAGTTACCGATAGTCTGTAAAAAATCACACCAGATTTAATAGATCTTTTTCATAAATTAGTAGTTTGAAATTCAATAATAAGAAATAATAAGGAATTTATTATTCACATACATTCCACTATTACAAGACTTGCTTAAAAGTAATATTTCATTAGTTGAAGAGTGCATAGAGACACAGCACTTCACTAATTAAAGTAACATGTTTCTGCCAACTAGGTCCATATTAGTGTTACAATGCAACACCAAATTCACATTAAGTATGGTAGAATATATTTCTCCAGTGTCCAGAACAAAGTAGTGTGGAACATGTGACTCTTAGAAGACTCGAAAGACTAAAACTGGCCATAGACACTAGAGGGCATTAAACATGCAGGGACAGTGATTAGTGTCAGACATCCGTGCCATCTAGTGTATCTCTAAACATACTGTAGATGGTTGCTTAATGCTACCTTCTGTGTATAAACCTATGGAGACGGCCATTGGAAGAGTGCTGCAGACACCTTGGGCATCAGCTTACCTGGGGAAGCAGAGATTGGACCAGTTTCTTTTAGGAATTAAGGTTTTACATTTATTTTTTGGCCATACACAAAGACCATATATTGCAGTGTACCAGTCCTTAAATGTTGTGGTCACTTAAAGGAGAACTATGAGGTGAGTGATTTTCACTCAACCTCATAGTTCGAGCCGACGTGTGACAATGAAACTGTCACACGTCGGCTCAATACATCGGGAAGTGAACGAACACATACCGTCGCTCGCTCACTTCTCGATCCTGTCCCTGCAGAGAGCCGTGACTGTCACTCACGGCTCCCTGCAGGGATTCCCCCCTCCCCTGTCCGATCCTCCAGCGCTGAGTGGAGGAACGGATGGGGAGGGGGCAGCTACAGCTGGCTCTGAGAGATAGGTAGATCCAGCTGTCAATCACGCAGCTGGGTGGATCTCGACAGTAATGTCGGGATCCGTCACGGCGGCGGCGGTCTCAGTATACCGCGAACTGTAGCTCACTATATACTGAGCTTTAGGTACCTGGTAATCTGTTATTTTTTAAAGCCAAACTCCAGGAAACCATGATAATTTACACACAGCACTGGGTGTATAAAATTTGGTCGGCTTAGAACTATGAGGCGAGTGGAAATCACTCATGTCATAGTTCTCCTTTAAAGCAATGAGTGTGTAAAATTATTATTAAAACGCTGTGTGTTATGTGTGGAGGGCCACTGCAAATCTTACTTTGCAGCATGCCATCTCCTACACAAAATGCCAAGCTTCTGGGCACTGAGGGCAGTGAACGATGCGTCTCGAGAGGTGAAGTGCTCCAGTCACATCACCAGCCGCTCCTCACTACTTGCCCGTTCACAAACTAACTTGTATTATTTTTTCTCAAAGAATACAAGGCATTATGTGATTGGAGGAGGAGCGATGATGTCACAACTCCACCCCTCCTTTCTTCTTCAAATCACAGGATGCCCGGCATTATGTGTAGGAGCCGGCATGCAGGTAGGTTGTTTATACTTTGCAGTGGCCCTCCAACACATAGCGTTTTTATTATAATTTACACACTCAGTGTGGCGTGTAATTTATCATATTTTCCTTGAGTATGGCTTTAATCTTCTGTCAACCAGCTGTCTACCAAAAGTGGTAGAAACAGGATTGAGATAAAACATTTAACACCGACAGGAGTAAGTACAATGGAAACCTTTTATTCATTTATGTAAAACCTTTATCCAAAACCACTTACACCAAAAGATTAAAAAAAACTGTTGGTATAACTGTTAAAAGTGTTCACTGGAGTTTGGCTTTAATTTGCTAGTCAAGTTTATCTAAATCTGCTATTCCATCTAACACTCCCTTTCCACAGGCTGACAAAGTCACTGTCCAAGATTGCTGCTCCATAGAGTGGAGCCATCCTTAGACAGGAAGTATGTTAATGGCCAGAAAACTAGGTAAAAATAAAGGAAGAATGCCTATTAAAAACTAATGCAGCCACTACATCTAAGGATTGATACACTGCAATATATAAAATGGTTATTTTTAGGTGTAGATATACTTTACGTATATGCACATGTGGTGTGCAGATTTATCTTTCCCATTAAGGATATTGACAATAGTACAACTCTGTTTAGTCCAGTAGCAGTGTATGACTATGTAATTCCTACTAATACTTTAATCCTTTTGCGATAGTAGTCTGTGATTGCTATGACATTGTATTAATAATGTAGTAATATAATTAAAAACTTTCATAACTTTGGAAAGTCAAATAATTACCTGAAAATAACACTGTTTAGAAGTGCTATATTGGCCTGTACAGCAGGTAAAGGTAACCTTTCTATTGCATACCTTTAGTGGGTAGAGAGCAGTAGGGATACCATAAGAAAAAACAAGTCCATTACATTTATAATTATCCATTGTTATTGAAGTGATACCTGCCTGGTTCTTCCTTCTACGTTAACCTCTGGAGAAGGTTTAAGTGTTATCATTGATGAACACACCACTCCAGCTGTCCATTTTCCCATCAGTGCCATTACTATAACAAGCATAATGTTTTCTTTACTAAATAGAAGAAACACAGTTTGGTGTGGAGTACATTTTGCAGTCATAATACTGTGGATGAGTTGCTAGTAGTGATCACCACTGGAAAGCCAGATTCATTAGGCATTTTCTGTGTCAACCTCTCATCTCAAAAGTTAGTGTTTCCGTTTCCTGTTAATAAAGAGAGAAAATTGGTCACAAAAATTGTGTTACGCCCACTCCATAGCCTACTTCTCAAAAATGTGGCAAATGTACTATTTTCAAATCTCTAACTTTAATTTCTGAAGAAAAAGTTTTTAGGTACTGATGAGTCAGTATGTTCATCCAAACCTAGAATCATACCATTCAGATCAGATTTTGCTGCTGATCACCCCTTTGGCACTTCATGTGAAACGATCTGCTCAGTAAACTGGTAAAGAGTTCTTTAAGTCTCCTGATAATGAAATTTCACAGTGCAGACTGGGTTCTGCTTCCATCTATCCTGCTTTTTTTAGTGTGTGTGATGTCTGGTAAGTGATTGACTAGGCCCAGTGGCGTCACAAGGTGGTGCGGGGGGTGCGACCCTCACACGGGTGACATCATTGGAGGGGTGACACCAAAATGACTGACAGTCATTCTGGTGTCACCCCCTCTAAAAAGTCGGGCTGTTTATGCTATAATCAGAGCCGTAGTTAGCTCCTTTTGTGCCTGAGGCAAGAGCAAAAAATTTCCCCCCCCCCGAGGTTATTGTGAGGAAAGTAAATAAATAACAAGGAAATTCATGATATTAGAATTGTTTACGGGGTGGTAGGAACAGAGCAGGGGAGTAAAGGAGATTTTAAGGGGGTGATGGGGACAGAGCATGGGGGCATGGAGTGATAAGTATGGCACAGGGAAGTAAAATTGATTTTTAAGAGATGATGGGAAAAGAGTATGGGGACATAGGGTTATATGGACAGAGCAGGGGAGTAAAATTGATTTTTAAGGGGTGATGGGGAAAGAGCAGAGATCATTTAAAGATGGGGACAGAGCAAAGAGAAGTAAAAGGGATTTTTTTAAGGGCTGATGTGGATAGAGCAGGTTATGGCAGAAAATACTCCCAATGCGTTAGCATTGACGTTCCTCTTGTGATCCAGATGAGTGCATTTGTACTTTTTTATCTTTACCAAACATCCTAAAATCCCCTGAATTTAAGTGCTAACTACACATACAGGATACCAATTGCTTACTTCATGAGGGGAAAAAGCAGGTTATGGCAGAAAATTCTCCCAATTACATATTTAGTTCATTCCCAGGTCTCCTTTACTGGTGAAACTCAAATAATTAGAATATCATGCAAAGTTCATTTATTTCACTAATGCAACTTAAAAGGTGAAACTAATATATGAGATAGACTCATTACACGCAAAGCAAGATAGTTCAAGCCGTGATTTGTCATAATTGTGATGATTATGGCTTACAGCTCATGAAAACCCCAAGAACCCCAAATCCGCAACCTCAAAAAAGTAGATTATTACATGCAATCAATAAAACAAGGATTGTACATAGAACAATATCGGACCTCTGAAAAGTACAAGCATGCATATGTACTCAGTACTTGGTTTGGGCCCCTTTTGCAGCACTTACTGCAATTACTTTTGCACGATATTCTAATTATTCGAGTTTCACCTGCATCCCTAAGTCTTCCTTGCCATCTCTCAGCACTTTTTAGTTTCGCGTGCGGGATAATGAGGGAGGGGTCGTGTGAGGGTCAAAGGTGTGATACTTCATTGGCCTGTGTACGAAGTTTTCAGCTGGCTTTAAGCAGCATTAGCTGGCTGTCAATTGCTGGCTGGGAACTCAGTGCATCAGCCAATAAGTGAGGCAATCAGCACTACAGCCGCCCTCAACTCCTCCCCTCCTGGCAACCAGCCAATAAGCAGCGGCACTGTGTGTGTGTGTGTCCACTGGTCGCCTCTATGGTAAACTGAGGTGATCAGCACTCCAGCCACTATCAACTCCCCCAAACCTGGGAACCAGCCAATAAGCAGCAGAGCTGCAGGTGAGTGAGATGGTAATGTGAGGCGATCAGCACTGCATCCAAATCCCAAAGCACCCACCCACCTCTTACACCCGTTGGGCACCAGGTCCGGCAGGTTCAGGTCCGGCCCCCCCTCGCAGCTGTGCCCGAGGCGAGTTTTTCACTCGCCTTACCCTTCCTACGGCCCTGACCACAATTGTATTGCAGTCTTTATGTGAAAGTAGTGTGATGTAACATATTGTGGTACGAGCTAGGTGGCACTACAACAGATTTTTGTGTTAGTATTATGTTGAGACTTGCTTGCTAAGAATGTATCAGGACATATAATTTAACTGCATAGTTAAATAGACTGTTTTATGCAGCTCACATGTCTTCTGTGTTTTGCTTCCAAATGGCAAGCAAATAAAACCATACAATAGAATATTACAAGTGGGTTTTTTTAATGTAAAAACATACATAGCTTTAAACAATTTTTTTTCTTTATGGTGTGTACAACATGTAATGGCACTTCCACTAACTTCTCCACTAAAGAAAGTTTGTGTAAAAGCATTATTAGCAGAATAACTCTAGTGTTGGCGTGGGCACGCATGGATGCACAAAGTATTGGTCAAACTGTGTGTGGAACTATAGCTTGTGCCTGTGCATAACATGGTATCTGCATTTCAGTATGCATCGAGGTGCATTCTTGAGCACATGAGCATATAGTTGGTTGGTTATACTGTGACTGACACCAGACACAGATCTGTGTGCACATGGCAGCATTTGAAAATGTCTATTGCATGAAAATGTACAAATGCTTACCAAGCTGACTATGCAGACTCAGACCTGCAGTGTGCTGCTGTAATTTGGGTAATCTTTCAATAGTCTAGCCATACCTGTGCTGCTTGATTTGAAGTCCATCCTGTTGAACGCCATAACTCAACTGGATTGTCTGACTGGCTTTAGTTTCTGTCTCTTCTTGCTACTCCAGATCTACTGTATCTGTTGCTAACTCTGGTCTGTTCCTAGTTACATCTTTGCTTGGAAAAGTACTTTGTGCAACTCCTGTCTGTTTACTATTCCTAACCTGGTCCAAGTTATGTCTCTGCTTGCTGCTCTGTACTTTTAAAGGCAGCCTTGGAGTGTCCAGTTTACTCAGATATACAGATACAGATATAATGGAGTCCAGAGTGCATAATTGCTGGAAGAAATGGGTTTTGTGGCTTACATTTTGAGAAGAAATTGGAAAATGTTTGCTGGAATTCACTGGATAATCAGACCATTTTATATAAGAATATAATTTTATAAAACAATATAATACACAATACTTTAAAAGTTATAAACCAGCAAACATCTGTCTCATCTACCATGTGATTTGAAACTCTGACCTGGGGCAAAGCCATATTGCTGAATTTTACAATTTTCCACTGCAGTTAAAGTTTACCTTTCGTTTAAATAACTTACATATTGATCACACGTATAAAGTACTATATATCTTTGCAAGTATCTTCAGAAGTCAGCCTACTAACCACGTGGCTGATTTAAAATAAAGACCACAATGCATTGTACTACTGCCCTATAGAAGGACTGGAATTAGAAGGTATAAAGGGCATTGCCAAAGGTGGAACTAACCCCAAACACATGCTTCCTTTTTGATATTGCTTGTGAGAGAGGGTTGATTTACTAAAGGAAAATATGCTCTTCACTTTGCAAGGGAATTTACACTTTGCAGGGGACGGTTCCCTTAGCTTAGTGAATGTGGTGAAATTTCACTTTGCAAAGAATAACTAATCATGTGCAAGGAAAAGAAAAAAACAGTATGCTTGGTTGCACATGATTGGGTGATGGAAGTCAGCAGGGCTAAACTAAGGGGAAACTACAAAGTGTAAATTTCCTTTCAAATTGAACAACATATTTGCCTTTAGTAAATCAACCCCACTGTGTATTCTTACATATACTGTATACAGTACGGTATACAGTATTTTAATTCCACTAATGTGTATTGACATCTTTAAGTTATAAGGGGGTGTTACTAAAAGAGCATAAAGTTTCTTAGTCACTTCAATCATCCAAATAAAAAAATCTTGTTTTAATATCCCATGTGTATATGTGGGTACTCAAAGTGAATGTAGCCTGACCTAATTTACTAAGTCCAGTGAACATTAATTTTGCTATGTGGGCAGTCTCTACTACTTTATTAAATCAGCTTCAAAATAATTTTGATACTCTGCTTAAGGACAGACATACAAAAATATGATATCACCTACATCACTAAACTGGATAATGGAAAAGCATAAAATTGTGAGTCCAATAACGGTGAGGTATATTTTTCTGCATTTTTATATACTGTAGCTATATCCTCCAATGAAATGTGTTCAAGCATTTATGTAATAATACAAATGTGTTATTGTTTTAAATGCCTGTTTTATGGAAATCAAAATTGATGTCTGAAATTATTAAATACTAGTCAACCTCAAGCATTTGTTGCTTTCTGATTGTGCAAGCTTTTTTAGAGGCTTGGGCATACAGATATCTGTCGGAATTCAAGATGTTCATAAACAGTAGTATATTATAGTATAGTATGGGGAGCAGCAGTTCTCTGCAAAGTGACAGTGGCTTTTCTGTCCCTTTTGATGCCCATATGAATGAGTAGAAAAATATCAGAGAAATGTTAATCATGCGTTGTTTATTTCTGATCCTTCTACAATTTCCATGTTGGCCTGACATCAATGTGGGTATGAGATCTATCTATGCATAAAGGAAAAATGTTCACTGCTTGGTGTATAATGCATTGTTGATCTCTTGCTTTCCCAAAAATAAATTATGGAGAAGAGACATATTTTGTTTACATAATATTGTTACCCCCGTTGCTGACAATTAAACCTAAACTCATATTTACCTTGAGCAATTTAGCAACATGGCCCATCATTTGCAATGTATCTAAAGTTTAGTGCAGCAACCATAACTATAGTATCCTGCTTGATAGTGTAACTGCGCCTCTTGGAGGTGCAGAGCACAATTACATGTATGGGCCTGGCCGTGAACATTTTGTCAAGAGGTTGTGTGAGTATAAAACTGGCAGGAGGGACTATGATGTACATTAAGTGTAAGGTACCTAAAAAATGCAACTGCAACTGCAACTGCAACTGCAACCTAAAAAAATAAGAACATTTTAGTCAAAACCATTACAGTTCCTCTTTAAGCAGAACATACCTATTGTCCACTGACATGAGCATTTTATTCTTTGAAAAACATGGGCCTTGAAGCTTGACAAATGGGTTTTGTTGTTTACAAATGTACTTAAACTAACAGTAGAAACATATTTTGATTGTTTTTATGTGCTTCAGGTACTGTCTTTCCTATCACAAAACAAGAAAATCATCATCAATATTTCATCAGACAATTTCTGTATGGGGTAAAGGGGGTTACAGGGTGCTACAGATTGTTCCGTGTATATAGGCTTTCTTCAAAGAGACTAGGGAGGCTGTGGCTGGAGCCAAGTCAGTGAATTTTTACAGCTCGTGCATTGTTTCTGCTACCAGTGTTTGCAAATGGTCCTAGAAGTTGCCAGAATATTGGAAATTAAGGGGTCTATTCACTAAGCTGCCGAAGGATCTAGCCATAGCTTCGGCTGATCCTTCAGCTAGCTTCGGTCCCAGTACTCCTTCGGTTCAGTAGAACCGAAGGGCTGCTGTACGGGCTATTCACTATAGCCCGTACAGGTCTCGAAGTCGGCCGAGCGGCTCAGTCAAGCCGAAGGCATATGCTTAGGCTCGACTGAGCCGAGGTGAAAGCCGAAGCTGGCCTGCTACTGACTGCTGGGTGGAGCCAGCCGCCATCTCAGGGATGGCTCCGGCCACTTGCACAGACAGATCAGCTTCCCTGGTTATCAGGTAACCAGGGACACTGATCTCCAGACAGCCCAACTCTCCCGGGCGCTCCAGAAGTCTCCCGCCCGGGAGAGAAACACTTTCTCCCAGAAAGATTCACTCTGCTCGATCGAGCAGAGTAAACCTTTCCCTGCACTGTCTTTTTTTTTCTTCTGACATCGGAGCCGTTGGCTGCCGTCAGAATAAAAAAAAATCACCATAGGAATGCATATCTAGATTCCTATTGGCTATTTCAATTTGCAATAGCCAATAGCAAACTAGCAATTGCACCCGCCCACTGCTGCTGTCAATCAGCAGAGGGGACATGAAGTACTCCATCAGGTCCCCTCTAGTGATTGACAGCAGCAGAGGGCGGGTGCAATAGCTAGTTTCCTATTGGCTATTGCAAAGTGAAATAGCCAATAGGAATCTAGCTTTGCATTCCTTTGGTGATTTTTTTTTTTTTATTCTGACGGCAGCAGAACTGCCCGGCCAAAAGAAAACAGTTGGGGGGAGCGAGCTGTCACTGCCAGCTCCGCCCAATCGTTTTCTATTTTATTTTTTACTACTTTTTTAACTGTTATTCTATTCTGCTTGGCACCATGGAGGTACCGAGCAGAACAGCCGAACCGAATGCCACTCGGCGGCATTCCGCTATTCACTCACTGCTGTTCGGCATCTATGAGAATAGGCCAAACAGCAGCGATTAGCCTGTCGGAGGTTCGGCTTAGCCGATCCAGATGTTGGATCGGCTGAGTCGTACTCCTTCTGCACTTCGGGACCCAAAGCCAGCCGAAGCCACCCGATGTACGGCTGATTTCAGCCGATATACGGCTGGAATCAGCTGTACCAGCCTGAAGTGAATAGCCAAACAGCGTTCGGCTCACTTCGCTTCGGGTCGGTTAGTCACTCGCCTGCCTACGGCAGCTTAGTGAATAGACCCCTAAGTGCTGAGATTTGGGTTGGGTGAAATAATCCTGAATCATTTGTCATTGACACTTTTATCTTTTAAATTGCAGTACCCCTATCTGCTTACTTTCTTTGCCCAGTACCCAGTCACTCAAACTGTAATAGCATTGTCAAAAGCTTCTCTTGTGCCCTAGTGTACTTGACTATTCCTGCGTGATAAGTGGAATAACTATACAAGAAAGGATCAATTATTGAACTATTTCTCATAAGTTAAAAATAGTGTTACTCAGTTTTATGTAATTACACTGAATTTGTTTAACTCATCTAGAAAAAATAGAGACCATTCCAGAGGTGTTTCCAACACATGCTTTTTGTGAGAATTATGTTTCATTACTAGAGCAAACTTGTTGCAAACGGATAGTCTGACTCATAATTTAGTTGTCCACACATTCATTTAGTTGACCACAAATATTCATTTAAAAATACAAAAGAGATGAGTATCTCACTTGTCAGCTAAAGTGTGTTGCCTTTTCTAATAGCTTCTTCGGGGTCTTGCATGACACATCACAAATTTCTCTTGCCTTCTGGTGATAATCTCATGCTGAGATCCATCTGGGTCCTTGGAAAATGCTCCACTATACAGGTGAAACTCGAATAATTAGAATATCATGCAAAAGTAATTGCAGGAAGTGCTGCAAAAGGGGCCCAAACCAAGTACTGAGCACATATGCATGCTTGTACTTTTCAGAGATCCGATATTGTTCTATGTACAATCCTTGTTTTATTGATTGCATGTAATAATCTACTTTTTTGAGGTTGTGGATTTGGGGTTCTTGGGGTTTTCATGAGCTGTAAGCCATAATCATCACAATTATGACAAATCACGGCTTGAATTATCTTGCTTTGCATGTAATGAGTCTATCTCATATATTAGTTTCACCTTTTAAGTTGCATTAGTGAAATAAATGAACTTTGCACCATATTCTAATTATTCGAGTTTCACCTGTAGAGTTGAACTTCACAGGGAACTAAAATTTATATAAAGAATGTAATTTTTTAGGATATGATTTAAGCGATAAAGTCTAAGATGCAATCCACAAATGTAGCAAGGGAAAGGACAGAATCCATGCCACCACAAATTGCCACTCTGATTTTCACTCTGAATGGGTACGTAGTTTGGTATTATATAGAATACTAGAGTTCAAGGACTTTTCTGAACAAAGAACCTGTAAAGAAACTGGGGTTGATTTACTAAAGTGAAGTACTGCATGTTCACTTTGCAAAGGGAATTTTCCCTTACCTTAGTAAATGAGGTCAAGCTAAGTGAAAATGAAAGATATATAGAATACAGTCATCTTCGTGGAAGATTTTAAAATAACAGTATTTATCACATGAAGTGAAAATTTGCTTCTCTAAGTGAACAGTCTATACTTCTTCAGTAATATAACCCTATTGTGCATAAATCCTGTTTTCTTATCAATGATAGTACTCTTAAGCTGGGCAAACATGGCTTGGCCATTCCTGCTAAATCCAATTAAATTTGAGTCATGGGTAGCCATATCTGTTCAACCCCGCTCACCTAAATTTAATTCGATTTGAAAAAAAATTGAGGTCAAAATTAAAGGAGCTGGGTGGAAAATTGTTAATTGTACAGTGACTTATAATAGTATAATGTTTACATTAAAACTTAATATCAATTGTATTTTTGTTTTGTTTTATTTCATAACTACATCCAAAAATGTATTTAAAAAAAACTTCTCATCAGTTGTAGAGGTCATAGGTTGCTATGTATCAGGCGAAGGAGATGGGGCAGACAACTGTCGAGAATACTATATCATGTAGAACATCAGAAAACAATGGCAAGATTAGTTATTGGACATTTGTTTTCTCTCACTGAGCTTATCACCTTTTTCAAATACTGATTTTCTTTGATGGTGACCTATCCCATAATTATGTGTATGCTGATGATTGTGGAAAAATGTTTGGCCACTACTGGTCATAGAGTCCTTAATGGGCATGGAGGTAGAAGGGGTGGGGCATAGCTCCAAAGTCAATGTTTGGATCTGCTGTTCTGTGTCAACTAAGCCCACTGCATCCTTTTACGATGTAAAACACATCTAATCACATCAAAAACATGACAACAAAGAAGGAGATGCCTATAGCACATGCTCTCCTCTGCCACAGCTCCACTCTTGATCCCCCTCCTCCCTCCCTCCCTCGCTCCCTCCCAGTGACAAAATAATTCTGCCCTTGCTTTTGTCAGCATCTGGCTTTTTACTCCTGTTCTCCCTCCGTGTGAAATGCATGGAAATACTTTGGCAAGGATTGTGAATGTGTGGGAAGGGTTGTAGTTGCACTACAGTGCTGATTTGTTAAGGGGATATCTTTTTAGCTTGGTCAGACAAAATTGTGGCTGTTAAAAACGAATAACCCGTTTAGAGAAAATATGTTCAACTTCTTTAGATATTTGAGAGAACATAGCTTTACTTTTTCAGGTTTGTTGTGAATCTGCATACTTTGTGTGAAAACACTACAGGGCAGTAGATTTTGTTCTTAGGGTTTCATGCAGTTTAAAACCATGACTGAATTGTGAACATAAGTAAAAAGAAAAAAAACATGTAAGTTAACAAACACATGCATTTAAAAGATACATTTACTAAAAAGAAAAAAGGCAGCCCTCCCTATCCTAATCTAAAACTGGCCATACACTGTACTATTTTTTTAGTTGAACCCACAGGCTGAATGAAAAAAAAAATTAGAAAAGATTCCTGGACGAATCCCCCGCTGTTTCCTTTGTATTCTGACAGCAGCTGGCGGCTAATTGGCTGCAAGCACTGTTCCTGTGAAGATTTTCCAACCAGCTCCTTCGATCTTCTGAGTGAGGGATGTTGGCCAGAAGAGTGCTGACAGAGGCACCCATTGCATACATTTCAGCTGGTTCATGAAGAACCAGCTGAATTCACATAGCATATGTCCAACTTAAGCAAAAATGCTCCCCTAACTGTTGCTTACTTAACTTTACCTGACAGGCTCCAATGTTTACTTTCTAAGGCCAGATATTTTCCTGGCACTGGCCACATTGCCCTAG
Organism: Nanorana parkeri; assembly: GCF_000935625.1. Classification (NCBI taxonomy): domain Eukaryota; kingdom Metazoa; phylum Chordata; class Amphibia; order Anura; family Dicroglossidae; genus Nanorana; species Nanorana parkeri. Next base: position 247,540 of record NW_017307673.1, on the reverse strand, counting down.
AGGTGCTAGAAGTATGTCTCCATTTAGGCTAAAATGGAGTTATTGTGCAGATGCTGAAAGGAGTCAGTGATGATTTGGGGCCTAAAGATGTAAACTCCACAGGAGGCCATCACTGTCAGGGTTGGTAGGTAAGTAGCTACTTAATCTAAGGTAGGTAGCTTAGATTAAGTTAGGGGGCTAGGAAGGGGTAGCTGGAGTTTTGTTTTTTTCAAAGTGAAGTTAAAAGTAAACCTACAGTGAGAGAAATGTTTAGGTTACAATTGCTGATGTTTCACTAATTTTCTGGCTACTTATAATGATACTTGTCTTTTAAAGTGCATCTAAACCCAGAAACACAGCTATAATATATTGTAGTTTACCAATCCTTAGATGTCGTGGCTACATTAGTAAAGAAACTGATGTTTAAAACAATATTTAAGACCATTTTGTAGGCTAAGTAGAGAAAATACCTTGTCCTTGTCTCCACTGACAAAGCTAAGCAAATGTTTTAAAAAGGCAGAACATATTTACATGCCTTATGTGCACATTATTATATGCTTTTAGTGCAACAAGATGCATTTTTAAAAGCGTGTCACCAGCCTAGCTTGAAGCGGTTTTAAAGTGAACTGATTATCCTGAATCTGGGACATGTTGGCTTTCTCTAAAGCAGTTTTTTTCTGATGTTTTTACTCTTTTTCTTAAAGATACAGATTATGCGTAGGAAAGGCGGGAAACTTTTTTGGCCATAGAAGATGCTGGGTTCATCCAGTGCTGTACCTGTGTTTTTCTAAAGGGCCTTTTTCTAAAGTGGTTGGGCAGCTCAAGTAGTACAGTGAGAAGTTTTCTGCCTATACACAGATGCTTATCCAAATCTTTGATTTGCTGTTGCATCAAGTTGGTCCCTTCATTTGTAAACAGAAGACGAATTTGAGGCAACCTATCTCAGCAGAGGAAAGGCTTTTCATTACCATATAATAAGTAATGCTTTATTTATGAGAACATTTTGGCTTAGTAGTTTTCATATGTCACTCATGTTGGACTATTTCTAAAATTGTGAGGTGATTATTAACTGCTATTTTTAGAAGGAGATTGTGTGGCTTTTGTACTGGGTCATGTGTGATTATGTTCACAAGACCGTATCCAATGTGGCAGGAAAAAATGAACATCCAATCTGAAAGTTTACATAACTTTCTTGCCTGTGTGGCACAAGGAACTGGCTTTGTTTGCTCATATACTCCTTCTAGTTAAGGATCACCATGTATTTGTCCTCATATAGACAATTTTCTTAATTTAATTATTATATTCACAGGTATACGGCCTCTGGAGAGTCCTTCATGTGTCTGCACTTCCAGATTACAATGGGAAAACACACAGTTGCCAAGATTGTAAAGCGCTGGATTGTAAAGCGCTGCACAAACTGTTGGCGCTATATAAATCCTATATAATAATAATAATTGTGCATGAGACCTGACAGGTTATCTGGAATGTGTTGAGCACAGAGTTTATGCTACTGCCATCACAGGAAATGTGAAAAGAAATTAGTCAAAAATGTATTTGTAACTTCACTGGTGCCCTGAATGGTAAGCATATATGGATCCAGATGCCTCTAAAAAATGTGTCAAAGTTCTTCAAACACAAGAAATTATTTTCCACAGTTCTAATGGCAGTTGCAAATAGCAACTACAACTGCAGTGCGGTGGATGTTGGGGCTTGCGGTAGAACGACCGATTCCAAAGTGTTCAGGAATTCCACAGTGGGCAAAAGAATAGTGTCAGGAACCTTCAACATTCCCAGCCCTCAACCTTTTACATCTGGTTGTGAGCCCTTACCCTTCACCTTAGTTGGAGATAAGGTATTTTCACTGACTACTAACATCATAAAGCCTTACCCAAAAAGAGGACTTGATGTTCTAAAGAAGCTTTTCAACCAATGCCCTGCCTGTTGTGAAATGTACTTTTGAAATCTTGGCCAATAAATAGCACGTCTTTCACACTACACTATTACGGGACCCCTCCCATGTGGATAATATCATAAAGGCTACATATGTGCTCCACAATATTGTGAGACTCCGAAAGGGGTACATCTTTGAGGATACTCTGTCCCATGACTTAACTGATGTCCAGCCAGAAATGAAAAACCCAGCATCAGTTCTTGAAATTAGAGACAAATTCGAAGACAACATTGGGGTCTATTCACGAAGCTGAGTTGCTGAGCATGTTCGGCTGATCCGAAGCCACACGAAGCAAGCCGATGTACGGCTGATTTCAGCCGATGTACTGCTGAAATCAGCCGTACCAGCCTGAAGTGAATAGCCGAACAGTGTTCGGCTCACTTCACTTCTGATGGGTAATTCACTCGGCTGCCCTACTTATCCACCAAAAGGTGGATAAGTAGGATGCCATGTCAGGAACGCAGGAAAGACCCGGGTCACCATATTCAATAAGGCCTCAGCCGACATCCCAGGGTCGTCACGGTTCCCTGTGCGACGCTGGTCCTGGTGTGAAGGTCTGGATCTTGAGCGGGATCGTCGCTGGGCAGAAGGTGGTCGGCGGGACCCCTCCGAGATGTAGATCAGCCAGTCTTCTGAGGGTGAGACCTCCATGTTCAGGAATCTGCCCAGTCCAGGGACATCCTTCGGGGTTTGGAGCACATAGGAGGACTCACCCTTCCGTACTATCAAGTGGAATGAGTAGCCCCAGCGGTAGGTCGCCCCAATACTTCGGATCTGGTCCAAGACTGGGTGCAGAAGCGCTCTGCGCTTGAGTGTGTTGCGGGAGAGATCCGGGAGGATCTGGAGTTGTACCCTGTCGAACTCTACAGGCCTGTGCTGCCACGCAGCCCGGAGGATCTCCTCCTTCATGGTGAAATAATGCACCCGACATATCACGTCCCTTGGGCTGGGGGAGTCGGGCAGTCTGGGGCCAACGGCCCTGTGTACTCAGTCCAGGATGATAGCGGCCGGGTCCACGTTGTCCAAGAGAGAAGCAAAGATAGCCTGTACTGTGGCCCGGAGATCGGGTGTACCAGTGGACTCCGGGACGCCTCGAATGTGCAAATTGCTGCGCCATCCCCTATCCTCCATGTGCAACTGTAGACCGGAGAGGCGAGGCAACCGATTCGAGGGCCGTAATCCTCGCTTCCATCTCTGAGCAGGCCGTGGACACCTCCGTAACCGTCGAGGTCAAGTCTCTTACCTCCCACTTCACCCCCCGGAGGTCCTTGCGCAGGGTAGCCTCAACGCGGGACACCATGGTCTCAAAGTCCCTCTTGGTGGGGAGGTACTTCAGCAAGGCCCGGAGACCGTCCGGCACATCCGATGGAAGGTCATCCACATCCTCCCCCCCCCCCCCCAACAAAGAAGCGCC
>NW_017307673.1:218505-244112 GCF_000935625.1 Nanorana parkeri | reverse complement strand
CCCCCCCCCCCCCCCCCCCCCGTAATCAAGGAGGTCCGGACCGGAGGGACCCAGTGAGCTTGAACCAGGTAGGGACCTGGTGCTCTTATTAACGCTCTAGAAAAAAGACCTGAGCAGGAACTAACACGAGAATAAGCTAAAGGAAAATGAATCGATGAATATGACAGAATGAAAGGAAATGTGCACAATAAGGAAAACGAGACACTTCGCTAAGGTGCATAAGAGCGCAAAGCAAAACAAAGAAAGCAGATCATGTTTTTGCTCTAAAAAGACTAGTCACCTGAAAAAGAACTGTTCAATCTGGAAAGCTGAGCAGCGAACACGAGAGGCAATGCAAGGGAAAGAACTAAGGCAGATAGAAAGGAAACTGCAGGTAGGAATTAGGAATGAGACATTCTTCGCAGAAATTGATTTCAGTGCAAAGGACAAAGTTTTCCTAGCAAATGGAAAAAGTATTACTGCAGAAGGTAACGGTCAAGGATTTTTGAACTGCATTACACCGTCAAGGAACAAGCAGAGTATCCTCGTGAAAAATGTACTGTTCCAGACCTAGAAGGAAGCTTAATATCAGTGAAAACCCTTGCTAATAACGATCTCACAGTTTAATTCTGAGGTGATGAATGTACAATCTGAAACAATAAGCAAATCCTTGCAAAAGATTCATCACCGCAGACGAGCAAGTCAAGACAGCCACTCATAATCCACTCAACAAATGTATCTATCTATGGCACAAACAACTAAGGCACTGAAACTCAGAAGCCATAAAATACATTATATAGAGAGGCTTATCAAAAGATATAACCGTACTGCCCTGCCAAATGCTCATGACATGAAAATGCTGTATAGAAGCAAAGGACACACGTACCCCACTTCCACAGGCCACTCAGAGAAAGACCACCCACCCCATGGATCTCATACACAGTGATATGTGCGGACCAATAAAAACTCCCACATCAGGTGGGAACAGATATCTACTGACTTTCATTGATGATTATTCCAGGTACACAACAACCTATCTGATAAAGCACAAGAATGAAACATCAGACAAACTTCAAGAGTTTGTAGCCTTGTCCAGCAACAAATTCCAATGGAAACCAGGAATTATACACACTGACAACTGAGGAGAATACATCAGTAAGGAAGTGGAATCATATCTGAAGAACCAGGGTATAGTACATCAGAAAACCACACCGTACACTCCTGAACAAAATGGTGTATCGGAACGGAAAAATCGCACTCTTGTAGAAATGGCTAGATGCATGCTGTCAGACGCCAACCTACCTAAGAAGTATTGAGGAGAAGCAGTCATGACTGCAACATACCTACAGAACAGACTACCTTCAAAAGCCATTGAAAGCACCCAATTTGAAATATGGCATGGATCAAAGCCTAGCCTAGGGCACATCAGCGTGTTTGGATGCAAAGCTTACGCTCCTCAGTAATAGACACGGACTTAGACATAAGGGGGGATATGATTTCCATGTACAAAATGTTTAATGGTGGTAGCAACATTAGCGATAAACTGTTTAAAATTAACTCCATTACAAAAACTTGAGGCCACCACCTAAAATTAGTGGAAAAAAAATTCTAGTACAAGGGGCGAAGGGGGTTCTTCACAGTAAGATCAGTTAGGGTCTGGAACTCACTGCCACAGGCGGTGATTTCAGCAAATAATGTGGAATTGTTCAAGAAACTTTTGGACGATTTCTTAAGGGACCATAATATAACGGGGTACAAGTAGTACTCCTAAAAATGAGATCCTAATAGGTTGGACTTGATGGACTAATGTCTTTATTCAACGTCAAATACTATGCATATATTCCAAATGAGAAGCGATCCAAGTTTGAGAACACAGCCATTGAAGGTATTCTGGTGGGCTATAGTGAACAAAGAAAGGGATATAAAATCCTAGACCCAAAGACTGGCAAAGTGGCAATAAGTCACAGTATTTATTTCTATGAGAACCCATCACCAGAAACAATGATCCCAGGAAGTTGTGAAGTGAATTCGCCCAGGGAACCAGCAAAGGAATCAGAACAAGAGGTGGAACTCATAATGGTTAAATCAAATTCCATGTTAAATTCTGCTGAACAACCATATCCACTCTGGCAACAAAGGGAATACCACCCTGCAAGCTGTCATATACTGCATACTCGAACCAACATCGTGGGAAGATGTAGAAAAATTACCAAAACATGAAGCCAATCAATGGAGACAGACAACAGAAGAAGAAATAAAATCACTCCAAGAAAACAAGACCTGGACACTCACAGAGCTTCCCCCTGATCGCAGAACTATAGGATTAATGGACTTTAAGGAGAAGCTTGATGCAGAAGGAAATATCAAATACAAGGCCAGATTAGTTGCCAAGGGATACTCCCAGAAATTTGGAGATGACTACAATTAAGCATTTGCTCCCATCATAAAAAATACTCCACCATCAGAACACTCCTTAGCATCGCAGCCGGGAAAGGTATGCAAGTGAGACACCTAGATGTTAAAACCGCTTTCCTATATGGAGGCATTAAGGAAGATCTCTTTTTTTTTATTATTTTTTTAAATTAAATCAGATAGTTTTTAGATTCAGATACAGAAGAAAAAAAAAGGTGTACAAAATACAATATAAAACAGACCGTTAATCTACGGCAAAGCGTATAGACAATACAGAAGTGTTATGTATACAATGTACTGTACTCAACCAACACCTTTTGATGGGGCCAGAGTAATACAAATACACAAAACAGACCCCAGGAAGCGTTAGCAGACATTGACTATTCACACAGATGTAACATTCTCACGATAAGACAACCATTTAGACCACATGGATGTAAATTTGGTCATACTACCTCTCTGTTTAAAAGTGGCACATTCATATTCAACCATCTTATCAAGTTCTTCAAGCCATAAATCCAGCGTGTGGGGAGAGGAGGAAACCCTCCTACGGACTACCAGCCTAGACGCTGTGAATAGGGCTCGTTTAAGGGCCACAATCGTGTGAGAGGCTAAATCCGGTGCATCGATAACACCAAGGATACAGACGAGTGGAGAGTTAAGTAATGACAATTCAAACACCGAGTTAAGGACATCTAAAACCTCATCCCAGTACCGTACTAGCTTAGGGCATATCCAGAGTAACTGAATGAAAGAACCACAGTGAGAGTTGCACTTTGGGCAATTAGAGTCCCAATACGGAACAGAAATTCAGGTGTACAATATATTCTATGAATTATAAACAGTTGTGTCAATCTATGAGTGGGTGACAAAGAAACTTGATTGACACCGTGGAGAACATCTTTCCAAGTGTCATCCGAGATGGATCCCACATCCACCTCCCAGCCCTCACTACATCGCAAAGGGAGAAGAACATCAGACTTAAGGAGGAGATGAGTATACAGGAAAGAGATAATTCCTTTAGTATTTGCAGCCAAAAACACAGCAACCAGGATCGGAGTAGGGGAAAATTTGGGAGAATTAAGCCGAAATTGTGATTTTAAAGCATGTTGGACTTGAAGAAACTGGAAGTAGCATCTACATGAAAGCCCGAATGTAGAGGACACATACTCAAAAGTACATAGTTCACTATTGGGATATACTGTAGCTGAGAAACGGACATTACCATGTTACTCGACCAGTCAACAGTACCCTGAAGAGGAAGAAGTTCTGGGAGGCTGCCATTTCGCAATAGGGGTGTATATTTAGTCAAATGAGTAACAATGCTCGTTTGGCCGAATCCCAGACCTGTCCCTTCATTTGCAAAGTAGGGAGTGTAGCGTGTGTTTTGATATACATGTCACTATCGAGGTAGTGCAGGGGGTTCAGGCCATTAAACAAATGTAAAAGAAGATAAAATGACTGCGAATGATGATGCCCATGCCGTAAAATGTTGCAACTGAGTAACAATAAAATAGAGCCATGGATTGGGCAGGGCAAGTCCACCTGAGGCCTTTGGCCTCTGTAGGACATCAAGACGCAATTTGGAGGGCTTTATTTTCCAGACAAGATCTCTAAACATACCATTGATTAGGCGGAAAACCTTTCTAGGGATCCCAAGCGGAGAGTTATGGAGGACATGAAGTAATTGGGGCAACCAGACTATTTAATTAAATTAACTCTACCTGCCACTGACAGTGGTAATTTGGCCCACGAAGTGCGTTGAGATCTAAATTTCACCGGAAGGGGGTGTAGATTCAGAGTAATGTAGTAAGTAGGAGAAGCAGTTACCTGTATACCTAAGTAGGTAATAACTGACTGGACTTGCAAATGGGACAAAGCAGGAGCCAAAGGCACACACAGAGGGTCCAAGGGAAGCAAGTTGGACTTCTCCCAATTGACAACAAGACCCGAAAACGTACCAAAATTGGATAAAAGGAACTTGACATTAGATAGGGAGGACGTTTTATCTGCTAGAAATAATAGGGTGTCATCAGCATATAACACAATCTTTTCTTCCAGGGTGCCTCGTTTAAAACCTACTATGTCCACTGACTTCCTGACCAAAACTGCAAGGGGCTCATGGCAAGGGCAAACAGTAGAGGTGACAGGGGGCATCCCTGTCTGGTGCCTCGCTGCAACGCAAAAGCAGCGGACAGGGAATCATTAATTTTTATTCTAGCAGATGGGTGATGGTACAATAAACGCACCCAATGACAAATCTTAGGACCAAATCCAAAAGCAAGCAGAACCGCCCAGAAGTAACGCCACTCCACACTATCGAACACCTTGGCGATATCCAAGGCAAGCAGTGATCTGTTGCCCGTATTCTCAATACGGAGTTGCATGTTCAAGAATACTGTACGGATATTAATTGCGGTGGATTTATGAGGGATAAAGCCGGATTGATCCAAATGAACAACAGTGGCAATCTTTTGGGACAATCTAGTAGCAAGTACCTTGGTGATGATCTTAACATCTGCATTCAACCTCTTGCCGTCCGCCCGTTAAGAAAAAACGGATGGACGGCAGACTCGCATCAGTTTTCCTCCTAGCGCGCGCGCACGGGCAGGAAAGACCCGCTCGTTACTACAGCCGTTAACGCTCTATAGCCGCCGATCAGTTGTATGGCGTGAATTTCGGAGCGCCCCCCCAATCGCGAGTGCCGCCATCTCCCCCCTCCTGACCCTTCACCTTTAATCCCGGGATCCGCTAGCCCATCTGCGTCCCGGGACCGGCTCGGGAGGGCGTCAGGAGAAGGAGGGAGGGAGATCAGCTCCTTGCTGTTCTCCCTCTGTAGTGTGAATGCAGAAGTGATGTGTATTACATCACTTGCGCATTCACCTGTCAGTCATCTGGCTCCTACTGCCAGAAAGAAGAAGCTGATGAAGCAAATCTGTGCTTCATCAGCTTCTTTTGGGGTCTCCAGGGGACATTGGGGGTCTATAAAGAGGACCTGTCAGTGTACCTGTGCTATTATATAGTGGGATGGTATCCCCCTATGTAATAGCAATAACAATTAGTGTAAAAAAAAAAATATATAAATAAAAAAAGTTAAAAAAAATAAAAGTCACAAACAAAAAAGTTACAAAAAATAAAATTCACAAATAAAAAAAGTAACCCCCCCCCCTTCGCTTACGCACATATAAACGTAAATATGCATCGCATGCGCCAGCGCGCGAAAATGACAATTGCTACACATGTTACATATTGAAGTGAATGTCGCAGTGAGAGCAATCATTTTAGGGCCATCAATCACTGATAACACTAAACTGATGAGCGGTAAAAGCTTTTAATGCGTCACCTATGGCCAATTTTGGGTAATGTAGTTTTTTTTAGGTTTCGCGCGCATGCGCAATTTTAAGGCTTGACATGTTTGGTGTCTCTTTACCCGACGTGACCCCGTCTTTTATATTTTACCAAAAAATTTGGTAATAATAAATGTTTTAGAATTTAATATAGGGGGAACTGTTTTTAAAAAAAAAAAATCTGTAGTTTTTCCTTACTATATAAAAAAATAAAAACCTCAGTGGTGATTAAATGCCACCAAAATAAAGCTCTATGTGTCCCCAAAAAAGGGTATAAAATTCATTTCAGCACAGTGCTGCATGACGGAAGAAATGTCAGTCAAAGTACCGCAGCGCTGAATACTGAAAAATGGCCTGGATGGGAAGGGGGTTTAACATCCCGGATGTCAACTGGTTAAAAGGGAGATAGATTTTTTTTGGCAAAACTACAATGGTGGCCTCATACATAGTGGAGGGGAGGAAGCTATCAGAGAAGGCAACATTAAATGTTTTCAGAAGGGTAGGAAGAAGTGATCTGGTGTAGGTTTTATATACTTTTTTTTTAAGTAATAAGTTTTTATTAAGTTTACATGTGGTAAACAACAAAATAACAAAAAGATTAAAAAAAAAGAAAAATAACAAAAGTATGCATTGGTAGGCAGGACCCAATATCTATAGCGTTATGAGATAACCAAGTGAAATATCAAACAGGTCAAATGAAGGGGGAGAATCCCCTAAGAACTCGGCTGCAGATGTGGACCCGTTGTAATTAGTGTTCAGGTTTTTAGAACCTCGTTTTAGTAATAGGGAGGGAAGGGGTGGGAGAGGAAGGAATACATTTAAATAATAGTAAAAAGAGAAAGGAAAAAAAAAAAAAATTGTCGACTACTAAGGTGGGGTAGCCCCCTAAATACACGCACAGGGAGCGATGCGAACTGGGTTTAGGAGGAAAAACCTCGCTCCCGTGTGTGTGGCCTATGTGGGGTAGGGGAAGCTCAGGCGGTAGCATCTGCAGCCGGGACAGACATCACTTATGCAAAAAAATTGGTATAGTAATAAGTGCCAATTCAATATTTAAAACTAACAGAAACAATCAGACCAAAGAAAAGCAAAAATAAGGATCAGTTACATCTTAGATTCATGCCAGGATCTGCATAGTATAATATGCGGTTCGTTGTCAATGGAATAAGCATTTGTCTTTATAAAAATGCGGAGGGTTCAATTATGCAACGTACAGAGTGGGAGTGGGCATCTCAGCTTGGAGGAGTGGAAAAGGTAAAGAGAAAATATATGTAAAACTTTAAATAATAGTATAGTACTCTATGCCGTAACGGCCTGTCGAGGGATCTTAGCCTCCAGGCGGTCAAGTATTTAGATTGGTTGAGTGGCAGGAGGTTAACTGGAGAGGCAAATGCCTCCAAACCCTTCTCTTTTCATGCATGTATGACCCTAGGTGTTCATATTGCATGTGTAGCTGAGTGAGCTTGATAATAGACAGCTTCTGTTAGGAGGGTGTAAGAGGGGTATCATCTTTTAATGAGATGAATAAGCGGTGGGGAAGGGGAACTTCTAACATGTGGGTCAATGATGGGAGGCGCGGGTGTCCTGTATCGTGGATTCAGTGGTGGTAGTGCTGTGATCCACAAAGTTCCATCATTGGAGGTAGTTATGAGTCCGGACAATATAATGCTTATGCACAGTCAAACCCTCAGCATCTACAACCATTATGTTAAAGGTATGTAAAAATAAAAAAGATGAAAAACATAACCCTTCTTAGGGAGCAAGAAACTGCTGACATGCATAGGTATTATAAGATCAGCATGTGAAATGTGTGAGGGGCAGCTGAAATGAAGTGTGGTCTGCAAATCTAACGTGTATGGGTATATTAAGTGTAGTATTCTCTGTGTAAGGGATCAAACAGAGCTAGTCATTATAGTCCCATAGAGTCTTATTCTCCTCTTACAAAGGTAAAGTATGGTAACTCAGAATTGGTGCAGCAACAATATTAAATTAGCCCAGATGAATTATCAAACTGTAGGACAGTAGACAACAGGTGTAGTGAATAGGTATAAGCAGTAACCCAGCAGATATTTTAGGGGACGTATGTGTAAGAGTGTGTGTGAGGAGGGACATATTGATCAGAGAAGTATCAGTTGTAGTGAGATATCGATATTTGCAATTAGCAAAATAGAGGAAATCACTTAATATAGTAGAAGGTAAACGTTAGTGAGACAGGCATCTAGTGTATAGTTAACTTATGAGGAAGGTCTGATTGTATCGTACACAGGTTGAAGATGAATATCTCTGGGTGGGGATATCATAAGGAGAATAGGTAGTAAATTATATTTTCAATGAGTATGTGGCAACAAATGGGTATGAAGGCACAGATGGGTGTTATGTGGGTTCAACAGTGAAGGAGTGGTGATGAATAGGGTTTTGTCAGAATGGGTAGCAAGGCTAAATAAATCAAGGTATGTATACAATCAGACCTTCAGCATGTACAGCCTAAAGGATGCAGCCCAAGAAGAACATATCAAACAGTTGAGGTAATATGACATTCTAAATAGTTAGTAGATATAAGTGTATCAAGGAACACATGCTTCCAAAGACTGGAGCAGAAGCAGTCTCTGTAGTAACACAGGATCCGGCTTGTTCAATGCAGTACAAAATGAAAGAACGTATAACTGGTGCAAAAACAGTGTAAAAGCGTTTCTTGAGTAGGCTAATCACCAAACGAAGCAATTTAAAGAGGTAACGTAGCCGTAGGAGAATCCTCGGGTATATGCATGTAGTGGGTATATAGCGTTGTAAGTAGGGAGGCGTTAGTAGTGGACTAAACACCATGTGGAGCAGTTATGTGGGTATGTACATGTTAAGAAATGGGGATAGGTGTTTCAATGCAGGACTGACGAGAGTGAGGCATTAATACTTGCGGTTGAGAAGGGACAGGATCTCCTTCAAGGCTGGTGGTGTTGAAGTGGTGGAGAAGGCCCATGAAGGACAAAGAAGAGGGATATGAAAGGATTGGCTGGGATCCAGTATTGTTATGATGGCTCTTAGCGACGTTTCCTCTGGGGAAGCACTTCCTTCCACTGGTCGTCCATCTTCATGGCCGTTAGAGTAGGAGTCGGAGGATCGGGCCAGGGTTCCAAATCCACAGAGGGAATCCCAAGTTGTCTGACGAAGCCGTCAAGATCCGCAGGACATCGGAGAATTACTGGCTTGCCGTTCTTCCTTGCCAACAGGTGGAAGGGGTAGCCCCAGCGGTAAGATATTTCACTGTCGCGTAGTGCCCTGGTCAGGGGACGAAGAGCCCTTCGTCTGGCTAGAGTACGCTGTGAGAGATCCGGGAAGAGTTTGATCTCCGCTCCATCAAAGTCCAGGGAGCCCCTCTCTCTGGCCTTCACCATGATTTCTTCCTTTTGGCGAAAAAAATGAATTCTGCACAGGACATCACACGGTTGCGTCATGGAAGGGTTGCGGTAGCCAGGAACACAATGAACTCTGTCTATTTCTAGAGCTTCTGTTGCGGGTCGATTCAGGAAGGTGTTCAGTATGCCCCGCACAGAGTGTTCCAGCTCTGTGGCAACAGTGGCTTCAGGAATGCCGCGAATCCTGATGTTATTTCTGCGGCTCCTGTCCTCCAGATCGTCCATATGATACCAGGTCGTTTGAATTTGCTGGTGTTGTTGTGCGACCACAGATTGAAGCTCTTCTATAGCTATGTGGTGTGAGGAGATATTGTCATCAGCAGCGTCCATACGTCTATGGAATCCATGGATCGCCTCACGCAGATCTGCCATGTCACGTTTGTGCAGGGCCTCAAAGCGGGAGAAGAGGGTCTCTATATCACGCTTCGTGGGTAGATGGGTGAGGGCTCGGCGGAACTCCCCTTCATCTTGGTCCTCATCGGAAGATGCAGCCATGAGGTGAGAGGAGACAGGAGAGTCCCCCATGTGTGCAGACGACTGGGCTGGAGAAGAGGGGTCGGCACGTGGAGGCGCCGTGTTTCCATTGCTTCCATTGCTTCGGCGGCAACGAGAATCCTGAGAGCCCTGAAAAAAGGTCCCGATATCTGTTTTAGCCGGACAAGCGGGTGTTTGTTTCGAGCCCGACTGCCTCTTCTTGTTAGTAGGTCCCATGTTATGTCTTTAATTGGGTAAATGATGGCACTTAGATCAGATGCCCGTCCCGGGATGCAGGAGCTATTAGAAAGTGCTGCTTTCCGCCGCCATGCGCAAGCTCCGCCCCCGGTTTTATATACTTCAATAGGAAGTCCATCCAGACCAGGGGCCTTACCATTGGGGAAACTAGCCATTGCCTCTTCCAGCTCCTCCAGAGTGATGGGAGACTCCAAGTCCATCAGCAGGTGTAAGGGACGGTAGAGAGCTTTTTTGCAGATAGGACGAAAGGTCAGTGTCAGAATAGTCAGCTCTTGTCTTGTACAGGGAATTATAAAATTCATAAAAGACTTCAGAAATGTTCCCCTGACCTGAATGAGTAGCACCCAATGGGTCAGAGATAGCCCCACTATAAGTGGTAGGCTGTTGAGCTCGGCCTATCTGAGCTAGGAGTTTGCCTGACACATCACCCTCAGCCAGATACACCCGCTTAGAAAAAAACAACATATTCTTAGATTGTGCTGCCAACAGGGTATTGAGGGAGCTTTGAGCAGTCTGCCACTCACCCTCAGTGCACCCGTAGGGGTCACTTATGTATGCTTTCTTGCTGTCGGCTACTCTCTGGTGAGCCAAGTTTAATTCACGCCTTGTCTTAGATTTAATGGAGCAGATTTTTTTAAGAAGAATACCCCTGAGATATGCCTTTAAAGTGTCCCAAACTACGCCCAAAGGTGCAGAGGGAATGTTTACCGACAGAAAGAATGAGATCTCATTCTCCAATGATAAATGATCTGTAAATAGTGTCAACCAGAAAGGGTGGAGATGCCAGGGAAGCAGAGACCAACGTCTACACAATGAGAGTTGGACGGAGTCGTGGAGTGATCCGACAGGCATCTTGAGTGTATTTCAACCAGTTTTATATATGTGACAATTTCAGACATTCCAAGGCCATAGTCAATCCGTGAAAGAGAGTTATGAGATTTAGAATAGCAAGTGTATTGGAGGCCTGTGGGATTAGATACTCGCCACAGATCCAACAACCCCAACTCCAGACATGATTTGCTAAAGGGGGTATTAGGGGCAGGATCAATGACCAGATTATGAGGGAATCTATTCATAGAGACATTCCTGACATTATTAAAATCCGCCACCACTAGGACCGGGATTGGTAATTTATCTGCCAAGATTCAAGCTAAATCCCTGAGCACATCATTGGAGAATGGTGGTAGAATGTAAATAGAAGCAATAACACAGTTCCAGTGGCGGAGCTAAGGAACAAAGGGCCCTGGTGCAAGATTTTTTTTTTGGGCCCCCCCCCATAAACCCACAAACACAGCGCTCTCCTTTCGCAGCGCTCGGCCGGCTGTCACTTTCTCTCCTCCCCGCTGGGACACAGAGCAGCGTCCAGCGGGGAGAAAAGAAAGCAGGGATGTGCCGCTGTTTCGGCAGAAAGATTGCACTTTCGGCATTATGCCAAAAGTGCCATTTCCAGCCAATATGTTTTGGCGGCCGATATATCGGTGCATCTCACTGCACAGTTCAATTCTAAAATGCGACAGTGAAGAAACACATAGCGCCCCGCGCCATCCACTTTTACCTGTGTGCAGGAGAATGGTACATTTTTATGAACTAGAATGGAAACCCTCCCTAGAATAGGAGGAATAGTAGGAATGATAAATAACTTGACAGAAATGCCTTTTTAGAGCCCCTGAGGTATCTAAGGTTAAATGGGTCTCCTGTAGACAGATAACAGAGGGTTTAAGATGAAGGATGTGGTTAAAAACAGAGTGCCTCTTAGCAGTGTCCCCTAGACCTCCAGGAGACCAGAGTAATTAAGTGAGCCAACATAGCAAAATCATGACATATAATGAGGAGTAGAGAGCATCACTGAGTGTATACAATAACAACTCTCCAAAGAGATGTCCAACAAATGTGGCAAAATTTAAGACACCTTGAAAAAAAAAATCTCAAATATAAAGAAAAACAAAATAGAAGTAGAAACATCAAACGGAGAAGTCTGTGAAAACTGTCCACGCAGGGAAACCTTCGGGGAAAGGTAGCAACAGCCTGAGTCACCAAGGGCAACCTGGTGTGTAGAGACAATGGTGACTCCAACAGGTGGAGGAGAGGCATGTAACCATGAAGGGAAGCTCCTCACGTAATAACATTGGAAACATGTAGGCTACCATTCAAAAGTGAAACTTGGTGCTTGTAGTAAACTTTAGAGAGCAACAGCAGAAGAAGGGCCTCAGGCAGCGGCCAAATCGGAAACAATCAGGCATCAGAAGCTCGGCGGCAGGCAAACTTTTCCAGCCAGGATCACGCTTGAGAAAGGTGGTCAAATAATATGTTTCTCCATCTGCGACCACCCCGAGCCTCACAGGGTAAATCATGGAGTAGGAAAGGCGTAGATGTTGGAGTTGTTTCTTCACTTCCTGGAACTTAGCTCTGCGTTGTTGAACTTCCCGGGAGAACAGCATAACCTTTGAACTAGCCAAGGAGATTCGCCAAGTTCGCTCGCCTTCCGCAGTATGCGTTCCGTCTCGGTAATTGAGGAACCGGATCAGCAGAGGCCTAGGAGGGTTTCCAGGTGGGAGAGGGTGGGCTGGAACCTTATGGGCCCTTTCCACAGCAAATAAAGGAGATAAATAATCTTTCCCAAAAACCTCATACATCGAATTTTTGATAAAGTCAGTAGCATTAGTACCTTCAACACGTTCAGGAATACCGACGGCACGATCCATAGATTTAATTGAGAAATAAATATAGACTTAGAGGGACAGAAATTGTATTACTTGAAGCATTACCAGGTTAAAAAAAAAGGAAGAACCCTAATGCAGCCATGAATTTATAAGTTTTGTTTTTAGGTTTGGATATGCTTTAATATTGTCTAACTCATTGAGCTGTAACAAGAATTGAGATAAGGTAGTTTGACTTTGCTCCAACTTTTATTTGCTTGATGCTTGTCCCTGGCCTATGTCTCAGAAGTATTAAAAGCAAGCAATTCCTATTTTCAGAACAAGGTCAGCAATGGTAGCAATCCGTCTCCAAATAGGGTAAGATGTCTTTCAGCTTCTCTTGTAAAAGGGTGTTTAGATATGAGAAAGTGGAAGACACATAGCATGATCCCGTTTAAATGGTTTTATTGAAACCTATAAAAAACTACTCACATGAGAATCCTATTGAATGAACATACTCCACAAAGGCAAAGCACCGTCCCAAATATCCCACTCCGGAAGGAAAGAGCCACCTCTATCAACAAGCCAGCATTCTCGCCGCTCACTGTCAACCCCTGTGTGTATCCATACACTTCCACAATGCTATGCTCCAGCTAACACATTGCATCATCAAGTTTTCATCAGAGGTGTCAAATTCTTTATCAATTTCAATGCACCATTTAAATGGGATCACGCTATGTGTCTTCCTCTTTCTCATATCTGAGCACCCTTTTACAAGAGGAGCTGAGAGAAATTGTATCCTAGTTGGAGATGGATTGCTACCCCTGCAGTGAAGGGGAGGTTTGGCCATACTAAAATATTTTAAAAGGTGAAAATATTAGAAAGTGAGCAGAAATGTGTGTGAACATGGGGACCTGGATTTTCATGGAAAATGTCATTATTCGCTGACACTAGTGGAGTGGAGATATGTTACTTTATTTCTTCAGGGCACAAATATTTTACAGTGATTGGATTTTGTTTATTGTCTTGAAAGATTTGGGTGCACAGATATAAACCACTTGCATATTATTGAACACATAGGAGATATTGGATTATGCTTGTAGTCACAGCCCCACTGAATACAAATCTGAAAAGAGAGATCACGAACCTGCCTACATAGACCTGGGGTGTGCCGTGGTCACTATGGTCAGTATGCAAAATAAGGGGGAAAAAACAAACTGTAGGTAGAACACTGTATTTGTTGACATCAGTACAAGAGGAGCTTACCAAAAGCCTGAGCCATCTCAGCCTGAGGATCAGATACATATCTGGTGTAGCACCCCGAATTCCACCTGCGCAGCTGTTTGATTATATGCACTATGATGCCTTTGCTGCTGAAGCTGCCCCAATGCTAAATAAATGTCCTGAATATATCTCGGGTTTCAGACCCAAGTTGGTTATAAAGATTCGAATGTGTCCTAGAAATTGGGAGGAGCTGAGAGGTCCACCCAAAAAGGGCAACAAAGGGCTATCGGGAGAGAGGGGGTCAGTGGCAGCACCCAGCTGATCCAACACCTTGACCGGACACCAAGCGTAGCATTTAACTTTGAAACTCTTGCCTGGTAGCAAAGTTTGGAATGCTCTAGGCACAAACTAAAATGAGTAGGGTGCCGAGTCAGGTGTTTCTTGGCCAGGACAGGGCATAGATATCTGGCCACGGTGACCTTCCTGGGTCTCAATAAACCATAAAAACGCAGGGTAGATGGCCGCTCTTAGAACTAAGCTTTGGAGTCTACCAAAGGGGGACTGAGACAACATTCTATCAAATTCATGAAACATGTCCACGGTAATAGGAAGACGAGTGATGCTGGGCCTGGACCTAGACTTTTGAATCCCCCTTAGAATAGCCTTGACCGGGTGAGATGCGAAGATGGATGCTCTGTCTGGATATATTGTAGCAGGCTCAAGTGATGTTGAATGCCTGCTAGGTATAGCTTGATCGTACTGTGGGACAGCCCGAGGTTGGTGTGACAATATGCTGTGAAAGACAGGATAAACTTGATACCACCTGCATCCTGACTAGGGTATGCCCTCCGGAAATCACTAAACTTGTGCCAGGCCCCAGCGTAAGCCCTCCTTATATTAACTGAAGTGTCAATAATACGGCAGGCCGAGGCCCAATGCGCATTCAGTCCATCGTCAACTGGGAAAATGGAGGTACCGGTGTTGCGTGCCCGTCTGCCCCGGGATGCTGTTGGAAGGAAAAGTTAAAGTTAAAGCGAGACAGTGCGTCGGCTGGCAGTTATCAAGTAGAAGGTTTGAATGAATGGCAACGTATGATGTACGAGCAGGGGACTTGAGGAAGGGGGGGACTAACCAAACAACTACAAACACTCAGAGCCCCCCCGACCCCATGTGCGGTGTAAGACTATGTGAAGGCAGATGCGTCCCCTAACGTATGTGCCAGAAAAAATAACCAAATTGAAAATAGAAACCCTACGCCTAGTGTATGTGAAGTAGCGTGGCGTGACGCACAACGCAGTGCGATCGTGCCCTAACCGAAACGTAACATGGCACGAAAAAGAAACCCCAGATCCACGTTCCACACACCTGACGTAACGAAGAAGCGGAAATATTCAGGGAATCAGAGTGCTCCACGACAGAACCTGCGAGTAGATAAAAAATGTCAACCCCCCGAACCAGCCCCCCACGAACACCCACCAACCCGGGCACATGCAAATTACAGTACCTTCTGGGTTCAATTACTGATAACACTAAACTGATGAGTGGTAAAAGCTTTTAAAGCGTCGCCTATGGCCAATTTTGGGTATTATCGTTTTTTGAGGTTTCGCGCGCGCACGCAATTTTAAGGCTTGACATGTTTGGTGTATTTTTACCCGACATGACCCCGTCTTTTATATTTTACCAAAAAATTGGGTAATAATAAATGTTTTATCATTTTAACCCACAAACCCGGCTAACTAGTTAGCCTACCACTTATGCTGGTGAAAACATTTCTGAATGCACGTAATACAGGTGTGGATTATCTTTTAACATTTAGATCACATTTGGTTGTTTATATAGTGCTACGCTATTTTTATTTTACTGCCATATATTGTGTGAATTTTCACATTTAAGTGTCAGCAGCTGATTGGTTATAAATAAGTTTAGCGTGGAAAATGTATGACAATATACTTAAATAAAAATGGAATAACTATTAGTAATATTTTCATATTTTGTGACTGCTTTTAACTGCAGAAAATGGGGAATATCTAGTTGCTCTAAGTTAATGCACATCACTGCTCTATACACTGCCTTATGAATTCAGCCTGATGGTAACTTTAAAGAAAGACAAAGATCCTTACTTAGACCAAATACAAACTATAATGTAAATTATATCACAAAATGATTATTTCCAAACCCGGAAATGCCATTTTTTGGCCGATATAGCGCCTCCCCACTGGGCACTGCTCTGTGTCCCAGCAGGGAGGAGAGAAACTGTCACAGGAGGCTGAGCGCTGCGGGAGGAGAGCGATGTGAGCGGCTGGCGTCTCTCCTCCCCACACCCCTCAGCCTCCTGTCACAGATAAGGAGAGGAGCGGTGTGGGCGGAGACAGCCATTACTGTCACAGGAGGCTAAGCTCTCCTCCCGAACCGCCCCGCCCAGCCTCCTGTGACAGCCAATCCAGGATGGAGAGCGGCGGCGTGGGCGGAGACTGCTATCATTTCTGTCACAGGAGGCTGAGCTCTCCTCTCGCACCGCCCCGCCCAGCCCCCTGTGACAGCTGACAGGATGGAGAGCGGATACAAACACTCAGTGATCAGTGATCGCTGAGTGTTTGTACATAATTGAGGACAGAGTATGTTAACTCTGTCCTCAATTATGAACAATTGGATAGTGATCTACATACTGCAAAATATATTCCAGTAAGCAATAAGTTTAAAAGGCTAAAAGTAAAACCCATGTGGCTCTCATCCAATGTTAAAAAAGCCATAAACAATAAGAAAAGGGAGTTTAAAAAATATAAAAATTAAGGAACACTGTCGTCATTTGAAAGCTACAAAGTATATAATAAAATATGTAAAAAGGAAATAAAGCTCTCAAAGATTCAAAACGAACGACAGGTTGAAAAAAGAGTGCAAGTTTAACCCCCAAAAATTATTTAAATATATTAATAGTAAAAAAAATCAGGTCTGAGCATGTAGGCCCCTTAAAACATAACTCAGAGTTAGTAATCTATTAAATACTTTCTTCAGCTCTGTGCACACCAAGGAACAGGATGTAACTCAAGCCCATAATGGGGATAGCAGTGCCATAGCCTCTGGTGAACTACAATTGCTGACTATTGATATGGTCCAGAAACAGTTAGACAAACTTAAGGTGAACAAAGCACCTGGATCGGATGGCTTACACCCACGTGTCCTCAAAGAATTGAGCTGTGTAATTTCAAAGCCATTGTATCTAATTTTTAGAGACTCTCTAATGACTGGCTTGATATGGATGGATTGGCGCAAGGCCAATGTGGTGCCTATATTTAAAAAGGGAACAAAGTCTTTACCAAGTAATTACAGACTTGTAAGTTTAACTTCAATAGTTGGCAAGGTACTTGAAAGTTTGATCAAGGACCACATGGAATTGTTTTTGCTTGAAAATAATATCATAAGCGATAGTCAGCACGTATTCACAAAAGACAGATGTTGTCAAACAAATTTACTTTCTTTTTATGAGGAAGTGAGTAATACATTGGATAGAGGAATGGCTGTGGATATAGTATACTGTAGTTGGACTTTGCAAAAGTGTTTGACACAGTTCCCCACAGGCGGCTAATATATAAGGTAAGGTCAGTAGGTATAGAGTAGGGCTGTTACTGATTAAAATTTTCGTGTTCGATTAATTGAAATTTTTTTAGTCAATTAATTATAACGCACATACAGATCCAACTACTTTGGCCTATACACATACAGCACAGCAATGAAGTAATAAAATGAACTAGGATCACACTAATCCAGCACGTTATTAATCTCACGTGCCCCACTCAATATGGCCGCCGCTTGAGTGGGGCAACTCAGAATAATAACGTGCTGGATTAGTGGTGTCCCCAAAGGTTCAGTGTTGGGCCCCTTACTGTTTAACATTGCTATTTCTGTGTTTGCAGATGACACCAAGTTATCTAGTGGAATACAGTCCTTACAGGATGTCCCCAACTTACAAGCAGATGTGAATGCACTGTGTGATTGGGCATCTATTTGGCAAATGAGGTTTAATGTTGATAAATGTAAAGTTCTGCACTTGGGGACTAAAAACATGCATGCGTCATACTCTCTAGGGGAGTATGTTTGGGGGAGTCACGGCTCACGGCACGTCACGGCTTGCTCCGCCCATTTGACTTTCTTAGTTGTCAAATACTACATAGCATTCTGGAACTCCCGAATGCCATTCGGGAACTCCCGAATGCCATTCGGGAACTCCCGAATGCCATTCGGGAACTCCCGAATGCCATTCGGGAACTCCCGAATGCCATTCGGGAACTCCCGAATGCCATTCGGGTCTGTGAGGTGTCATATGAAAAGTATTATGACACCTCTAATGTCATTTTGCTGCAACAAAATTTCATCCAACAAACAAAAATGTTTCCAGGCTACCGCTAACGAATTTCGGAATCGCAAATTCGCATTCGTTTGCAATCGTTATATCTGTAATTCAGAATTCGGATACATCCGAATGTCCGAAGTTCCGAAATTCTGTCCGAATTTCGATTCGGAATGAAAAAAATCGCACATGTCTACTTCTCAGTATAGAAGATTCCTGTTCATTTATAACAGGGGCTGCAGAAAGAGATTGAGGTCCCTGTGTCCTCAATCTCTTTTTCTATTTTAAAAGGGAAATATCAGGGGTCTAAACTTTAGACCCCTAATATTTACCCAAAGACCCTAAAAGTAAAGTAAAAAATAAAAATATTTGATAAAAATATTTAAAAAAATTGAAGTTTATAAAAAAAAAATAAAAAAAAATAATTTGAAAATATTTGAAAAAGTTAGAATTAAAAACATTTTCTGTTTCATTTTGGCCCGACAATTTTATTTATTTCGGTTTCGTTTAGGTTTTTAAATTTTCATTTTGGTGCACCTCTAATAATAAGTGTTGGTTTGGCTACAAATGTTGTGTAATCACACATGCTATTCATTGAGGCTATTACCTAAATATGAGGAAAATATAACTTGCTATAATTCTATTTCCATTGTCCTTTTTGTGTATTTTATTCCTTTCCAGAAGTTTTGTGTTATTCTGCTTTCCTTGAGGTGGAACATAGTCACAACTGAGAAATTCTAATCTCCAGCTTTCATTTAAATGTTAGCACCCATAATGCAGTGGGAGCTTTACAGCTTTGTAGAAAGCACATGAATGCCACCCCTACAGCTCAGCATGTGGCAAACAGATGTCATTTTATGTTGTTAAAGTTTTACTTTTTCTCATAAACAAGTAAATGTGATCATAAAGCAGGCCACAATACAATGAAAAAATATGTTTTACAATTACAATGGAATTAACTCTAGATTTTAACCATCTATATAAGCTTCTTAGTCTTAGACTGATATTGCACCTATTTTCCAATGTTCAATTAAATATCAAATATTTACAAAATGTATTTTAAACTAAACCTTTTTATATTGTAAGGATATTTATATAATATACAGTGCCATACTCCCAAAATACTACTAAAATGTATTGCTAATGTGACTTGCTGATGTTGCCATGGGCAGCTCTTCCTGTGTGCACCTTCTGCTCTTTGCTATCTTACTACATTCTCAAATGTAATTTCTGCTTTTAGCAAAAGAAAGTTGCAGCTAGCCTGCCCTTCTGTCGTCATTTCTGCATTCATGTGCTTTCTTCGGCTCCCTGTGATCTTGCTTTCTCACATCTTAGAGCTCTAAGGTAATGCCAACTTAAGAATCTAGACTCAAGGCCTCTCCTCACTCTGCTGCTGACAAGGACTCCAGGGACCAGTTCTCCACCGACCCTCCTTCAGGGGAGGATTGGTAGGATGCTGCATCAAAGTCCTACTCACACAACACTCCTTGCATGAACTTATGAGAGGGGTGGCCGGTAGAAGGATGCCCCAATAAATGAACATTAGAAAAAGGCAATATTAAAGATTTTGAAAGATCCCTGGAGAAAAGCATGCATTCTAACACACACTAAGGCCCCATTCACATGTAGCAACTTACCTTTGCAGCGGCCGGGATAGCGCGACTTTCAGGGCGACGTTCCAGCGACGATAGCGCGACCATCTCCGTCGGGCTCCATAGAAAAAAGCAAAATCCGCCGAAAAAAGGGTCCTGTAGAAGCGACCTGCGACCGCAACGAGCGACGCGCGACATGGAACTAAGACAGCTCCATTGACTATCATTAACCGGCGATTTCTTGCGATATCGCGCGGCACAAATGCACAATATCGTGGCGGAAATCGCGCGATAAGTCGCTACATGTGAATGGAGCCTAAGACACCCTTTCTCTATATACAACCAATCTCAAGAGAAAAATTATAAAATTATTTCACATTGATATCGGTACTCTGCTACACTAGATCAACTGTTCCCTTGCTACACTAAATCAACTGTTCCCTTTCTCCCCAAATCTAAGTTGGCATTAGTTACAAAACTAAGGCACCCAGCTCCATGTTTGTACGATGTGTGACAAAATCTAATTGTTCTATGAAAACGTCTTCAGAGTATACCACAAAATGCAAAATACAGAGTCAGTTGGTACCCCAGAATTTTTCAGGTCTTGCCACAACATACCCTGCTATCTCATGTCACTGGAAATCAACAGTCACTCCACCATTGGCTTCCTGGGTGGCAGGCATAAATAAAATAATGTAGATGAAGGCAGGCAAGTCTAATATGATTAGGATAAGACCAGTGTCAAGCCTTCTCTTGGCAAATGGGCAATTGAACAAAGCTCTCTAGTCATTCCAACAGCCTATGGTCTTCTGGCTGGGACTGTCTAAAGCAGTTCACAAGGCATATTGTTTCGTAATCCAGTTGTAAATTCACAGTTAAGCAGATTTCTTTCAGCAATACTGTCCCTAAATAAGAACCGGAATTATGAACATCCTACTATGTAGATAAAAATCATTGTGCATAGGGTTTTAAAAGCCTCAAATCTCTAGGCACTTTTAAAGTACTCAAATCTCTATGCACTGCCTAATTAGTCACAGGGAGTTAATTTTCAACCTTCAAGGGATGCTAGACATTTTTATGGAATATACAGCAGGTATACATCTAACAGACATCATTTCAGACATTTGAAATAACTTTTTTAATACAGTAGGTTAATTTGTTGGGTAATAACCTATTGTATTCCTACTTCAAAGATATTTACTAGGATGCACCTAGTACCTGGCTGTAAACCGCACATATTTAAAAAAAAATCATAATAATATAGAAGAATTAAAGTCTTATTTAATCATTCTTCATAATTCTTTAGACTCATATACCATACATCAGTAATGCTGCATTGACAATATTTTATTAACCTAGTCCCAGTGCTGTGGCTCATGTGAGTCCTGGCCTGAATTTGCACTGGAACTGTCAGCTGTTACAATTGATCAGTATTTGGGCTTCCAAATTTGGGCTGCTCATACTTCTCATATTAGCCACACTGTGTAACTGTAATAAACTTTGGGCAATTTGGCATCACATTGTGGATTGTTGTGTGACCTAGAGAAGGCTTTATTGTTTTTAAGATGCCAAGGAAATTTTAGAGTAACTTCTTTTGAGCATTGTTGTATGTGTGTGTCACAGTAGACTGTCATTGCTGACCTCCTGGAAAAGCTAGTAAGTACCCCTTACTCATTCACAAGGAGGGGGGGGTGGCATCTGGGCCCCCCCCCCCCCCTGGAAAAGCCCCCTCCCAATGCAGAGAGCATGTGGCCTGGTATGGTGGAGGGAGGGAGGCACTGGCTCGTACCCCCCTTTCCTGCTCTGCCAGGTTGCTGCCCAGATTAAGGGTCTGGTATGGGATTTTAGGGGGGACTCCATTTTTTTCCACTTTTTGTCGTTGGGATTCCCCCTTAAAATTCCTACCAGACCTAGAGGGTCTGTTATGAATTGCCAGGGGATCCCACGCTGTTTTTAAAAAAAATATGATTATTTCTGTGAACAGTTAAACACTTTTTTGTATTCTGTGACAGCTGTCAGATTCTTTACATTTGGAATGGAAGTGTCCTCAAAGAAGAAAAAGCTGTTACAGAATAACACAGATCTCTCAGCTTCTTTCATTATTCACATTTGTTAACAATATTGTGTTACTTTGTTTTCATTTGAGTGCAGAGAAGCCAGAGAGCAGTGAATGACAGCTCTCCTGCTTGTTGTGTTTCGGTTCTGAATTAAATTCGGATGTATCCGAATTTCGTTATCAAACATTCGGATTCCTTTACATTAATTTTTTATGTCATTCGGAAATTTGGATGCATCTGAATGTCCGAATTTACAGAAATTCATATGCATTTCAATTCAGAATTAAACAAATTGCACATGTCTATCAGAGGGCATAATACTTGCAGGCAGCTTACATTTTAGATGAATATAATATAATATAATAGAAGCTTACAGGTTTGTCTCATGGCAGATTTCACTTTATAAGTACTAGCAAAATGTGTCTGTCCAAGAATAGACAATATTGTGAATATTACAAACTATTCTTCTTCTTCTTCACAAAGTGACTGCTAAAACACATCTAATGCTAAAGATGTGTTTTAGCAGTCACTTTGTTAAGAAGAAGAATCAAAGCAAGGGAGGACTGGAAATCTCTGACATGGGGGAAAACTACAACCAAGTTGTTCTTTTCATGGTAGAGACGGGTTTTTGTGGGTTCAGAAAAATGTACCTTGCAAAGCTGTTGCAGTGATTGCTGGTCATGGTGAAAGGTAAGTGTTCACAAATTATTAACTATGTTCCTCAATATAGGTTTATTGTGCCATACCTTTTCACTTTCGAGCATTAGCTCTTTTGCTTTTTAGCATACAGAAAAGTATAGCTCTGTTCACTGGAGGGATCAGCTCACTGCTGCATCCGATACTGGCAAGTGAGGTGTGTGCTGGGAGTAGGGTATAGATATGGAGATGGGAAAATAAACAATGGGTTTGCTGGAGGTGCAATCTAAGTGCACTAAAGGTAGTGTTTTTGGGGCCACGCAGGGTCTGCTTCATCAGGCTCAAAATGATGAAGGGACCCTGCATGGCCTCATTCTGAGCCTGATGAAGCGGACCATGCTTCGCCCTGGAAGCGCTAGCATTTGGATGGTATTGTTCTACTAATAAATTGACTTTTGCTGAATTCACTTGATATCATGGTGTGCTGGTGACATCCTTTGAAATTGCTATATACTTCACGGTGCCGTCCGTGGTCACTGCGAGCACCCACCTGTGCATTACAGGTTTTCTACTTTTATCCGGTAAAGAGTGCAGCAAGATCTACTTATCTATATCACTGACGTTAGACTTCAGATGGCCAGCTGGAATGCTGACGAGAATACACTGCTGAGGAAGGAGCAGTCGCACAATGTGGTGGAAGCTTGCTGAGGAATAGACTAATAGGGTTATTCACTATAGAGCCAAGGGATCCAGCCAGGGGCGTATCTGCCGCGAGGCAAACAGGGCGTTTGCCTCGGGCGGCAGATTCCTAGGGAGTGGTAAAAATGCTGGGGTCTCAATGTACCGGCCCGCGGACCACTTGCGGCCCGCGAGCCGGTACTTTGTGACCCGCAGCCAGCTCAGAAGTCAGGTAGTAGAAGTGTATTAGGCTGCATTCACACCTCTATTTTAGGTGCTATTAGGTATTAGGGATTTCTGCGTCAGGAACTGCAGCAGAAATCCGTAAATTGGCGTTTACATATGGCAGCTGTCAGCTAAGTTAATGATCAGGTGACAGCAGTTGCATGTAAACGCGTGCACACCGCATGTAAAGATACGTGATATGTTTACATTCAGTTAAGAATCAATCACTCTCCCTGGACGCATCGATTGTGCATCCAGGGAGAGTGTTTTCTAACCGCATTTAATCACATCACGTATCATTACATGCGATGTGCAGGCGTTTACATGGAGCTGCTGTCACCTGATCATTAACTTGAATAGGTGACAGCTGCCACTTGTAAACACCAGATTAGGGATTTCTGCAAGTTTCTGACGCAGGAATCCCTAATCCCACCTAAACCTACAGATATGAATAGGGCCTTATTGTGTGTATATTAGTGTCTGTAGTGCCATACAGTTACATTTTATTTTAAAGTATGAAATTTGGCAAACGGCCCCCATGAGAGAAGAAATTTGTCGAGTGGCCCCAGAGACGGAAGAGGCGGGGGCGAAGATGACAGAGACACCGACGGAGTAGGTGGGAGGCGTCGCCGGAGCTCCAGTCGGGCGGCGAAGATTACAAGGAGGCCGTGTTCCACAGAGGTCAGGGCGTGCAAGGTAAGAGGACTGTGCTGGCAGAGCCCAGCATAGATTCTGCACAGCCCACCAAAGATTCTCAGGTGTGCTGTGCAATACCTTTTGGTGGGCTCTGCAGGATCCATAGGGGGCTTTGCAGGATCTGTGGTGGGCTTTGCAGAATCCATAGGGGGCTCTGCTGCCTGCAAAGCCAAAGCCCACCACAAACTCTGCAGAGCCTTCCTGAGATCCTGCAGGATCTGTGGGGGGCTTTGCCGGGTCTCAGGAGGCTTTTCAGGATCAGTGGTGGGCTCTGCAGAATCCATAGGGGGCTCCGCTGCCTGCAAAGCCCACCACAAACTCTGCAGAACCCACCTGAGACCACAGCCGGGTGGGGTACATTTAGGGGAGGGGGCGCCGAGTTTTGTCTTGCCTAGGGCAGCCCCAAACCAGAATACACCACTGGCTTCAGCCGTAGCTTTGGCTGGTCCTTCAGCTTGCTTCGGCCACCTGAGCCCTTTGGTTCAGTTGAACCGAAGGGCTGCTGTACGGGCTATTCACAATAGCCCGTATAGGTGCCGAGCAGAATGCATATGCTTCGGCTTGGCTGAGCCGTAGTGACACGCGAAGCGTGGAGAAAGGTTGGCCAAAGGGCTGACCATTCTCCATGCCTACCACAGAGGTAGCGAGCAGAATAGCCTATTCTAATGGGCTATTCAATCACTGCCGTTCGGCCCCTATGACAATAGAGGCAAACGACAGCGAGTGAGCTGCCGAAGCTTTGGCTCAGCCGATCCAGATGTTGGACTCCTTCTGCACTTCAGCTCAGCGGAACATGCGGAGCATGTTCGGCTGACCGAAGGCAGCCAATGTACGGCTGATTTCAGCTGATGTACGCCAGAGTGAATAGTCGAACCTCGTTTGGCTCAGGCTAAGTGAATAACCCCCTAAGTATTACAGCTTATTCCTATACCTGTAGACTTGAGTAGTTATCCCTTGCAGTGCAAACATTTTGTTCTAAAGGGTGCATTCACATCAAAATAGGATGGAAATCACAAGTCAGTGGAGGGTCCGTTGACTTGCAATTGTACCTTCTGATGTCCTTCTGAACTATTGTGTTGCAATCTGTTTTTCAACAGATGTTAATGGAAGGGCACCGAAAAATGAATGGGTGTGAATGGGGCTAGTTCACACTGGATCTGTTGTGTTATGTTGGGTGTGAATGGGGCTACTTCACACTGGATCCGTTGCCTTATGTTGAGCTGAAAAAAAGTAGTGCATGTTGTAGTTTTTTTTTTTTTGCAGCGGAGCAATGGAACAGAGAGGTGTGAACTAGACCCATTAACACCCATTCATTTTTGGTGCCCTTCTGTTAGCATCCACTGAAATATGTATGGCAACGGATTGCAACGCAATGAATCCGGTGTGAATGGGCCCTAAAATCCTGGAGTAAAGCCAAACTTAGCACTGGGTGTGTACATTATCAGTAAAATTCTGTAAGCCATGTGTGGAGGGCTGTACCGCACAAAAAAAAAGTATAAAAATTTTACCTTGCAGCATGCCAACTCCTACATATAACAAGAATACAGAGGGTGGGCATAAAACATCACCTCTCTTCCTCCAATCACAGAACACCTTATACTCCGTAAGAAGAATTTTATGAATGGGCAAGTTGCAAGG
>NW_017307673.1:211044-217844 GCF_000935625.1 Nanorana parkeri | reverse complement strand
GGGGGGGTGCATTTCACCACTCGACTTGAATCCCTCACTCCACACAGCACCCAGAAGCCTTAGACACAACATTCACTAAATTATTATTATTTTTTTGCAGTATTGACATCTACATCTAACAAAGGGATCAGTTGTCTCTCTGATGGACTTTATGCCTGAGATTAGAGGCTCTGTGAGAGCATAGAGGCTCTCAGATTACATGAATCAATTACTGTATATGAAGTTAGTTGTAAAGCGCCTGCTCACATATTGATGATCAGCATGTATCCATATCTTCAAAGGCTATTCCCAATGCTTTTTAATGGGAAAATTTCTTTTTTTTTTCTATACTGACATCGATCGTGTCAGAATAAAGAAAAAAAAAAGACACATCAGTGCTTATCTCCTGGGCGGTCGGGAGCGGGAGGCTCCCATAGCGCCCGGGAGAGTCTTTTTTTTTCTTGTTTTTTTTGACAGCAGCAGAGCCGCCGGGCAATAGGAAACTATTGGGTGGAGCTAGCTGTCACTGCAAGCGCCGCACAATCGTTTGCTATTTATTTTTTTGGCCGACCCGAAGCCACACGAAGCAAGCCGATGTATGGCTGATTTCAGCCGATGTACGGCTGAAATTAGCCGTACCAGCCTGAAGTGAATAGCCGAACAGTGTTCGGCTCACTTCACTTCAGATCGGTCATTCACTCGGCTGCCCTCGGCAGCTTCGTGAATAGACCCCTTAGACTTTCTCTACCAATAAGCAGAAAACGTGTGGTCTGCTGCTTTTTTTTTATCTAAACAGAACATGCTCCAAAATGTTCACTTTCAGTGTTCTGAAATGATAAAGGCAGGAACAACTGCTAATATCACTCATATCAGTTAGATTTGGAAATTACTTCCAATGTCCAAATCAGGATACCTGTTGTTAAGAAGAAGCAGTGTAAGGCCACCCATGAAGGCCTAGAGATTTCCAGTTGTATCTAACCCGCAACATGCATGACTCAAAAAATAAGGCAAGCCGCATGGCTTTTTTTTTTTAAGTTGAAGAGGGCCAAGTCAAATACGACCTATTCATCAACAAATGGAAAAATAACTTTTGTTGAACAAAAAGTTGTTCTTTTCATGATAACATAAAGCCCAACTCTTCTTTAAAGTGTGGGTTGGGTTAGAGCCCCTGTCAGGTTTTGATTGCTGCTTGTGTTCTCAAGACAGAAAGCTATAAGAGATTTCTCTAAAAAGAACACTGACACATTTATAAAAGCGCGAGGAAGATGTAAAAGTCACACACTTACTCAACATTTCATTTTCTGTCTCAGTGACATCAGATTAGCTTTTTTATCCGTTTGTTTTTCCGGACCTGGCCAGAGTCGTGAGGTAACCAGATGTAAACAATACCCATACATTTACACACGGCAGCCCATAGACTAGCACTGGGAATCCGATCGGGTCTGACTAAAAAATGACAGGTAGACTCGATCAGACCACTTGTGTGAAAGGGGCTTGCCTCTCCCCCATTTTATCGAAAACTGATCAATCTATTTTAAGATGGAGTTCGACTTTGTTGTCAAAAATCTACCATACCCATTTGATACGCATGATTTCTTACAGTGAAATGGTTATTATGTGAGCCAACATGCTCAAAGAAATGGCAATTTGTCTATGAAAATAAAAATATATTTAGTGAATGTATTCCTGGACTGAAAAAGCCTTGTAATTTCAAGGACACCAAACTACATTTGTAGATATAACTAACTAAATTACATTCACCTCAGTGTGACATAATACCTACCCCTTGAATATTAAGCCATAAGTTGCCCATCAAGACAATTCCGAAATAATCAAAATAAATATGATGGGTTCCTGAACAGAGTGGATAAAAATAAGCATCCACATAGTTAGACTTCTAGCGTTGGTGTACATAAATGTAATTCCTCTCTTTTTGTGGGACAAAAGTTTACTACCTTGTTGTTCCCCACTATTTTTATTGTTATTATTCTGCCTTGATTTCGGTCGTCCATACTGCAGTGAAACTGTAATAATTAATGTTAATTGTGTTATTATTTTAGAGAAATGCATGTGAAAGGGATTAGCTCAGTGTAAATAGTAATATCAATGTTTGTTAAAGCTGAAAAAAACAAGTTTCTGTATTTAGTTTGTACCCAGATATGTACATATTTAATCATTACATATGCAAGGGCCTGCTAACTGGTTTGTTGTGCTTCTCAATGGGTATGCCTTATTATTCTTCTGTCAGGTCAGGTCTAACTGAATCAAAGCAATTCACTGCCACATGCCTGAGAATCTACCCCAGCAATGGCTTAGCTTCGTTATTATAGTGAAATAATTATTTATGAGGCTGATCTTACAATTTGGAGATGAAATAACACATGATTTGCACAGTTTTATTTGCTTTTAAAATAATGTTACCCTAATATATTTTGTACCTGAATACACACAAGTTGTTGTGATTGTGAGCCTTAAAATTCTGTCCTTACCTATTCTATATAATATTGTAGTACAATACAGAGAGCTAATAGCTGAAAAATCTACAAATCTGTATAAAATATTTAGTACTATAATGTAAATAAGGTGCAGCAAGCACACAGGATTTAACTGGAAAGAAAGTGAATGAAAATATACACACATTGCTATGAAAAACAAAAGTTCTAGCATATTAACTTCAAAATGCAACGTTTCAGGGCCTCTCAGGGTCCCTTCATCAGGCATGCCTGATAATGGGACCCTGAGTGGCCCCGAAACGTTGCAATGTGACAAGATGTGTGGGCATCAATAAAATGATCACTGCTTGAAGATTGAACCATGGTGTGCTGGTGACATACTTTACAATGAGAATTTAAAGGAGAACTATGAGGTTAGGGCTTTTCCCCATAGTTCTCCTTAGGGTAACGGGAGGACACAAACTAGCGTCCTCCTGTCACCCTAAGCTCAGTATACCGCGAGCTACAGCTCGCGGTATACTGAGACGCCGCAGCTGAAGCGGATCCCAACAATTATGTCTGGATCCGCCCAGCTGCGTGAGTGACAGCTGGCTCTGCCTATCTAGAGGCAGAGCCAGCTGTACCCGCCCCCTCCCCCGTCCGTTCCGCCAGTCAGCGCTGGAGGATCGGAGCGGGGAGGGGGGAATCCAGCCCCTCCCCTGTCACGGCAGAGAGCCGTGACAGGATCAAGAAGTGAGCGAACGCTGGTATGTGTTCGCTCACTTCCCGATCTACTGAGCCAACCTGTAACAGTGTCATTGTCACAGGTCGGCTAGAACTATGAGGTGAGTGAAAAGCCCTTTAATGAAAGTGCAAAGCTGATTAACATGTATAGTGTTAACAAGGCAGGCATATTCATAGCATTAAGGAAGCGTCAAAAACACTTGCAAAATTCCCTGCAAGTAGGGGAGCATGTTAAAGGGTTAAATTATATAGTAAAGGGAAGTGACCAGCACTGGCCACACTTCTATATTTTTGAAGGAGTCGCAGTAGCTGGGCAGACTTGGGTCATACAATTCTGGGTATTGCTCAACTGCTTGAAGTAGCCGTGCAACATTTATTTCAGACATGACCAGTTCTTGCTGGTACTTGCAATGCCTGGCAATGGTATGGCTGGCACTGCTAAGCTGCCACTGTTATGGCTGGCACTGCTTTGGATGACACTGATAACAGCAGGCACTACATGTTGGCATAGGTCAGGCTGTCACAGGTTGCAAGTACCTGGTTACAAGCTGTCCTCTTGCTGGCAAAACACTGGTTGTGTGCAGACAGGAAGTGGCATCTGCACCTGCTCTGTCCATTCTATGATTCCCCAGTGATTTCTGGGATTACAAAACCTCCCATGCCTAAAAAAATGAATGCAGCACTTACATCTAATACTCTGCAATATATTTAATTTTTAATCTTGTGTTTAGATAATAACTTTAATTACTAAAATTATTATTATTTAAATACTAGCTTTAAATACTAACTTTCAGTAAACAAAAAAGCCGTTTACACATTCTGCTAAACTGTGGTCCACTACTGTCAGAATCTTTACACTACATTATTTCAGCACATCAGTGAGCATGTTCTTTGTCTGACAAATGAGTCTGTATTTCTCATGATTTTCCACTAAACTGAGACATTGGTGGAGATATTTGCATTTGGATAATTTGTGCAGTGAATCCTTTGTCATCTTCTGGTGAGAGGCCATTGAACTGTAATGAGATGTTCCTGTTGGCAAAAGTATTCAAAAGCATGTTGAGTCAGTACTTCATTTCAGTCTTTATCTTGGCAAAGTCCTTGTATCTGGTAACAGTGTAGCTGAATCCTTCTTGGCTTTCTGTTTCCGCAGGTTTAAGAATTTCTGGATACAATTTACTTACTGACTCAGCACAGGCAGTAAATATGCAATTACATCAAAGGTAATGATTCCTTATTAAGGAATTATGCGCTGGAAGATCACTTTATTCGGTTTCTTAATATTTGGCTTACTCGTACATACATTTGGGCAAACATTTCATAAAAACTAAACATTATAAAACAACCAGGGCTGAAAGATTTTATATCAACAACCTTTTCACTCTTTATACGTCTGGGCAGATTAGATGGAGTTTCTAGTTTTCCTTCTTTTTTTTATTGTTTAATATACCCTCCATACAGCTACAGAAAAATAGACAGGCTCCCTCCCACCTGTCATTTACTTGGGTTAGGGTTTTTTGGCTTCTTAACGGTTAACATTTCTATTTCTCCTTTGTAATTTTAGGAGGGGCTGTAAGGGGTAAGAGGGTTAAAGAATTACTACCCTGGTTTCTCCATTGTATGCTAATGAAGTTAATGAGAGAAACACAATCCTCAAATGTCAATCCTAAATCTCTCTATAAGGACATATCACTGTGAAGGTGCTCAGAAAAACTTGGTTTCCACCATCTTGCCTGCTACAACAAAACATCAAAAGGCAAGAAATATTTTTTTTTATATTTTTCTTTATACTATGTGAATGGGAACATATAACAAACATATAGAGGGGTTTTCTCAAATTTGACTGAAAAAGTGGAAATACACTTTGAGGCTGAGCTCCAGCCAAATATAAAACACACAGTAATGCAATGCAATATATTAAAACAATGCAAATGTTTTTATGTGCACCTAGTATAAGTATCTGAACTTGACTTGCCATCAGTTTCTTTTAATACCCTGTACAAAAGCACTTAGAGAGAGGTAGGTGAAGCACTAGGTGGAGCCAGTCAATATGTCACATTCACATGTGTTGACAAAGAAAATACTTACAGGGAAAGAGAACACTGTGAGCAGAGGGGTGAACTTCTACTGTTCTCGCATGGTCCTTTAAGAGGCTAGGGGCAGAGAAATTACCCATAACAGGCTAGGAGCATGGAGGTATTCTATGAAAGGCAAAGGCATTGAAGTGACCTATAACAGGCTAGGGGCATGGAAATTATTTAGCTTTATTAATTAACTGCAGCAGCGAAATGTCAGGTAATGAACCTGACTGTACAGTCTGGCAGAGCTGTTTAAATTTCAGGACTATATGGACAGGAATACAAGTGCCTTTGTCAGGTAAAACAGCTTTGATATATACATTGAAACTGTGCATCAAATTGCTTGCCTTTGAGCTTGAATGATGGCTGTAGAGGAGCTTAAGTCATTTTACAAGCAAAGCTTGAATTTGATGTTTCCCTTGCTTTTTTTCGGCAATGTAGACTTAGCCTCAATCTGACAATTGCAATCAAAGGGGACTTACAGAGATAGAAAATATCTGTAGAGTAGCATTATGGTACTATATTTCTTTAGCAGGTGGTGTTGAAAGTGAAATCTACAGCTGCAATGCCTAGTAAAAACTGAAAATTCCGAAAAGGAGGCTTTATGTTCTGGCGTACAAAGTTAGCATTGTTTTTTATGTTTACTAAATTTGCTTCTGTAAGCGCTTTAAAAAAACATTATTTGTCATGATGGCGATCAGTGGGGTGTAACTACAATTTACTGGCCCCATAGCAAAATTTTGATGGGGTCCCCCCTCTGCAACTTGTCAATTGGGACAACAGTGTCATTGATCTTAACATAAAGTTTATCTAACTCAGGCAGCAAGAAAGCTGTTAACAATTGCAATTGCGACCGGGCCCTGGCGTTCGGTCTGTTGAGGGGGGCCCAGAGAGGAAGCAGAGGGCCCAAAGCTTCCTCATGCCGTGTCCCCCCCCCCCCTTCCGGTTAGTGCCGCTCCCTTCCCTGCCGCGCTCTGAATGTACGTGCAGCTGTGCGGGGATAGAATAGCTGTACCTGTCACTTGTCTGCCTAACGTAGCTGCTATCGACACAGCAGGCACCGCCAGGCAGCACATTCTTCTGTAGGGAGAGGACCCTCTCCACTCAGTCCCGCCCCCTGGCCACCAAGAATGAAGCAGCTACGCCTGCTGCAGGAGTCAGGTAAGGCCGGTGTGGGGGAAGGGGGGGGTGGGGTAATACGCTGTTGCTATTATTATTATTTACATTAGAATGTATTGCTGGGACTTGTAGTCCTGCATAGCTGGCGGTATTCTGCATTGCTGTATAATGAATATAGAGCAATGAAGAATAGCACCAATTATGCAGGACTACAAGTCCCAGCAATACATTATATTATTAAGTAGGGACGCACCAGTGGGTGGGGGGTAAGAAGCTGTTGCTATTATTTACATCAGAATGTATTGCTGGGCCTTGTAGTCCTGCATAGTTGGTGCTATTCTGCATTGCTGTATAATCATTATACAGCAATGCAGAATACCACAAGCTATGCAGGACTACAAGTCCCAGCAATTCATTATATTATTAAGTAGGGACACACCAGTGTGTT